>NC_133796.1:42402878-42702878 GCF_043250625.1 Sebastes fasciatus
AATGCACTTTAATTCATATCTAACCCACAAAATCAAATTGTATGTAACCAGGAAGTAGGGAGGAGGTCAGGGTGAATGGGAGGATCTAGTTCAGGAGGTGTTTGTGTTCCGTCTGAAACCAGAAGTCAACGTTGATTTATTTGTCACGCCATTTCTTTACTTAAGTTCCGCCGCTTTCGTAGTTATTTTAACCCCAACTGCAATCTTTCCCTAAACCTAACCAAGTTGTTTCCTATGGAGATTTATTTTGAAAAGACCGTATGCATGTAACAAGCGAAAATTGACCCGTGTTACTGGGCATTCGTAGGAAAACGCACGAAAAAAGAGGAATAACTTTTTGCAAGATATCATTGTATGAGGATACGTTGTGACATTTTTTTATTTATTCAGGCAGGTTTCTGACAAGGTTACGGTTTATCTAATAAAATTCTGCTGGGATTTACTTTATTATCCAATCATCATAAAATAGAATTAAAGGAGACGGCTGACGGCTGTTATTTGACATTTTTCTTATTGTCAACAAATCCCATGAAAAGGCCAAAACCAACAATTTTGTCTCTCGGTACTTTCTGACTTCCTGTCTGTGGCTCTAAGCTCCAAGGCCACTGGTTCCTACCGAAGAAGAAAATAAAACATGAATTAAAAAGGCGTCCCGAATACCATTTTTTGGGCTTTGAAGCTTTGGTGAGAAATATTCAAAGGTATTCGAAGTTTTTCAGCTCACCGCAGCAGGCTGACATGTTCAGTGCTGCTGCCACACTACTGTACACACACGCACCTCTACACACAACAAACAGCGAATATCTAATAATAATGTTGAATATGAATGATTAATGGCATTATTCCTTATTTCATGGGCTAGTTTGGGATTTATACTTTATTATTACATACTTATATTAAAAAAACAGAACAAAAACAAAATATTTGAATAATGATTTGGAGGTCGATTACCATGGCAATGGTTGAAGCTTCGAAGCATTTGGGTCAGATATAGTATATCTGATACCCGATATATAGAGTTTCATATTTAAAACATCTCAGTAAACAGCTAGTCACTGTAGTGTATGTCAAACAAACGGGAGGAAATTTGTTGGGGACTATTTTCAGCGGCGGATTAATCCACATGTGGTGCTCTAGTGAGTATTAGTGGCAGCAGGACGGTGGATGTGTGATTGAGTCAAAATAAAGTCCAGTGTGTGTGTTCATGGTGATGAAGGAACATGTCACCCAGTGACACAGTGAGGCTCACTGATGTGTTTTAATGGAACTGACAGAGGAAGAACAGATATCAGACTGATACACACACAATACTTTCAATAGTAGATACATTCACTGTTGGTTTGGGTCTTTCCATGGGGTTTGTTTACTATAAGAAAAATATAGAATATCACCAGACTATTCCTTTAATTCAACTCAATAAAAGTGGTTATAGTTTCAGTTTAGAGGTAAAGAGCAGTGTTCTCCATCACAGACTCCGTAATAATCCTGCAGTGTGATACTAAACATGACAGTCTGCTGTTATAATCCTGCATCACAGTCACATATTAAACCTCAGAAGCGGTTGTAAGGCGGCCGGCGCCGGACCCAACTCTCTGCAGCTGGAACAGCCTGAAAGGCCTCTGACCAAGCAGCCAATCAGAGACCAGATACTAGCCAAACAGAGACCAATCACAGTCCAGCAATGAAACAGGTTGAAGCTAAAATATTTTGAATGAGCTATACATTAGATACCAGCTATACATCAGATAAACATACATAGAGTTTTATACCCATTGGAAATGGAACCCATTTTATACCAATTTATTTTTAATACTGATTTCTATATATTCTCTATTTTTTCCACCTTTACATATCCACTATATATATTCACTCTGTAAAACTACAACCAAGGATATGAAATACCAAAACTCTATGTTGACCTGACCTTTATGTGGCAGTGTTTATTACTGTAATATGTTGTAACACAGCAGACAGATTCTGAGTGAGTCACTCCTGATTCTGGGATCCGCGGCTGCTATTTTGAAGCTTTTTAGAGAAATGTTCTGCTTTTCAATCTTGTTGTTGACTGACGGCCTCACCACGCCTCCCTGGTTCCTCAAAGTCCTAATCATATATGTATGAGTGTGAAGCCCGGAAACAATACTCCTCCTCACTCCTCCTTCCTGTTCTCACGCCACCGTCTTGCATCAGTCAAACAACTCTTTTGATACCAGATGTGTCAGAGGTTCAGTGTGTACAGACTATGTGCATGCCAGTTAACTTGGAGTCAACAGAATCTGTCTTTAGATTTAAAACTGTTTCACTGAAGACACAAACGGACGAAACTTGTTAAAAACCTTTATTATTTCATTATTCACTGGACGGAATATCTTTCATCCACATGGTAATAAGCAACTTTGGGGATTCTGGAAATGCCTCCAGGACAATGGTTAAGTGTGTTTAAACAAACTTCATCAATGATTAGTAATACTTTAGAGGAACTGTTCATTACCTTTGTGATTGGAATGTGTGCTAATACCGAGACGTTCTCATCCCAACAGGTCACAAACTGATGCTTTGTCAGGACCCCTTGGTGTCACTTTCTAACGCACTGGGTAGCCCAGCACATCATACTATGACTCTCCACACGGTTGCAGTAAACACGAGGTTAACGTTGTGAATTCAAACAAAAACACTTGCGTAGGTTTAGGCAACAAAAACACTTAGTAACGTTATGTTATCTTAGGAAAAAATTTCCTGGTTTGGCTTAAAATGACTACGTTTTGTAAAGTCAAAGTGAAACTTTTGCAAACAGCGGTCTCCCGGGTGAAAGCCCTGTAAATCCCATTTTGGAACAGAACTTTTTGACCAAACAGTAACAAAGAGAAACCAACGACTGTTCCCCAGCTGGTTGTGTTATCCCACCATTCGTCTTCAGTCCACATTTTCTGCTTTTTGAGTTTGTCTGAAGCTCTTAATCCCATTTCCGTCTGCTCGCCGTAACAGCGAACGTCTCACGTTTCATTCATGTACCCTCGATGTCCCACCGGGGACTGAAGCCAGATCAGTTTATAGCGCCGGGTACCAGGCGAGGGTATTTTTATTAGGGACGTGTGTGTTTGTGTGTGTTGGATTTGATTCGTATTGGTGGTTTGTGTGTTTGTGTTATTGGTGCTTTGTTAGATTTTAAAGTATATCATGATAGGATTTTATCATGGAAACTGGAATTGAACTTTATTTCGCAAAGTACGACATCGTCAACTGTAACTTTAACATTGTTGGTAAAATGTAGCTTGGATTTGTTCTGCATATGACTGCAGCTAACTTCTACTAATTTTCATGATAAACCCATTAATCATTTGGTCCATAAAACGTTACAGATTTGAATTTTTTGAATCAGCAGCCACAAAAAACGGAACTGAAAAAAATAAGATAAATAAGAAAAACAGATAATCAAAACAAAATGAATAAACATTTTGAAGCTGGGATTTTTACTCAAATAAGTGACTGATTAGATTCATCTGCTCCAGATCAACTAATCCCTTTCAGCTCAAGAGTTTTGTTAAAGTCCACCTTTGCTGTTGTTTTTCTTTCTAATGAACACAAACAAACACTAAATCTTCATCTGTCGTCAGCGTCTTCATCAAAGCTCAAACGAGGAAACCATGAAACCTCATTCTGATCCGATGTGCTGAGAGTGGACATGTCGGGACACGTAGGACAGGACAGGGTGACAGTCTGCTGGACCTGGATGTGGTTTCCAGATGGATCAGATCTCAGAGGGACTCCCCAAACACACACACACACACACACACATACACACACACACACAAACACACACACCACTGGACCCCCTCCTCAGTTTTATGACTCCTGTTAACAGTCAAAGCAAACTGACTGTCATCTGGCTTATGAGTTGTTTCACTCCTCTTGTGAATCTCAGCACCTTGTAGGTGTTATACTCACTGGAGGGGAGACACAACACTACCAGCTCACTATCAAGGCCTCGGTATGCTTCAAATAAAGTACTTGTTAGATCGTCTAATAGCCTCTAAAACCCCCATTTGGATGGTGAAGTCTGGGGGACACTCACGATTTTTGTAACTTTACGAAACAGAAAATCTGAAAATCGTGCCGACTTCGCACAATCGGCCGTGTTTGTAAAGTTTAGACGGTTTCAACTTCTCTCTGAAGATCTCCTTTCTTCATTCTGCACTATTTTCCGTCCCTTTTTGTGTGTATAACCGAGTCCAACATCATGAATGCCGCAACAGTAGACACTCAGACAAACTGCGCTGGGAGTGTGGTGATGTAGTTTGAAGAGCGAAAAGGGCGGCAGGGGAGTAAGATGAGTCCAACAAACACAGGGCTTTCATCCAGGAGACCGCTGTTTGTGTCCCGTGCGTCACGTTACAATCAATTGTTCTTTCGTGTTCACAACGTTCAGTTTCATTTTTAACTTTACAAACGTAGTAGTTTTAAGCCCAAGCATGGAGTTTTTTCCTCAACCTAACTATAGTGGTTTTGTTGCCTAAACCTAAAGAGATGCTGAGGGTCCTGACAAAGCGGCAATAGGTGACAAGTTGGGATGAGAACTTGTTGCGGATCTCGCCACTCTCTAAAAATGTGTTTCTATCCACCTGTTTTTATGGAAATTTTTAATCTGTGTATAAACCATTACTGTACAAAAGCTGATAATTTATACAATCATATGTGTATTATTAACATGATATCAATATTTAATTTATTTTAAAGAATCACGGTTATCGTCAATACCGGTATATGGTGGGATATTAACAAAAAGGGGTCCAAACTAAACCCAAAATGCAGGCAGCTTCAACAGGCAGCTGCTGTGTGTCGTAGTGATGTGAGGGTGGAGGTGGAGGTGGAGTTTGACAGGTGTACAACTTCTCTGTGGACAGGCTGAGTGACGCGGCCACTGGCTGACTGTGAATTACTACTTCCTGTTGCATGGCGAGGTGGTTGACCTCTGAAATGCTAGGATGACCGTGACTAACCGCTCTAATAGGATGCAAGTAGCCTGCTGGGACACACACACACACACACACACACACACACACGCACACGCATGCACACACACGCACACACACGCACACAAACATATTACAACTTCTACTTCAGAAATACATCAGTGAGTTGTTCATGTGAACTCTTCACACAACTGCACTTAACTGTGTAACTGCTAAAAATGTATTAGGTCTGAACGATTTTGAAAAAATATCTCATTTGCGATTATTTTGACTGATATTGCAATTGCGATATGATTTGCGATAGTAGAGGGTATGATCAATTTTACATCATTATTATCATTTTCTTTGAAAAACAGATTCAAATGATTATAGTGCGATTTTTGCAGGGATCTGTACCTTTACCTGTATGTCTGTAGAATACAATGTGTAGGCCAGGAAACCTCTGCAGCACCACAATATTTCATTTAAAATGGTATTTTGACACATTGCCCCTTTAACAAATATTGCACCACCTGTGATTTGAAATTTGCAGTATGCCGTGTTGGGATTTTGATGAAATTGATTAAATTCGCAGCCTTAAAATGTTTTAATATTGCAATTATAACAGTAACTTGACTGTAACTGTGATATAATTTGTGAAGCTGTATTTTTATACACTAAGTATAAGTACTATAGATAAAGTAGGTGAGTGGACAGCTGCTCTGATCATGTGTGAGTGACTCTCTGTGACCTTTCAGTCATTTTTCCTGAAACTTCTCATGTTTTTTTCTTCTCTTATGAAACAACTCTGCAGTTATGAATCACAGCAGCTGAAAGAAAACCACAGAAATTTATTTCATCACTTATGGATATGGTCAATCTGTGATTTTGAAAGTTATGTGTTTAAATACAGAGTAGAAGGACGGTCTCTGATCTCAACATTTATAAAGCAACAGAAAATTCCTTGTACATTTATTATTATAAGAATAATTTCAGTGGCGGAAAGTAACTAACTACATTTACTAAAGTACTGTATTTAAGTATAATTTTGTACTTTACTTAAAGGGACTATTTGTAAGAATCAGAAATGTCTTGTTAACAGCGACACCAGCGGCCAGTAAGTCAACGAAAGTAGGCGTCCTGTTTCTGTTCCTCATAGACATGAACGAGCATCGCTCAAAACAGTGAGGTTCGATCCCCGGCTGCTCCGGGTCACATGTCGATGTGTCCTTGAGCAAGACACTTAACCCCAAATTGCTCCCGAAGGCATAGCCATCGGTGTGTGGATGAGTATTTAGATTAGATCCTGATGGGCAAAGTTGGCACCTAAGCAGCCTCTGCCATCAGTGTATGAATGTGTTTGTGAATGGGTGAATGCTGACATGTAGTGTAAAGCGCTTTGAGGGGTCGGAAGACTAGAAAAGCACTATATAAATGCAAGTCCATTTACCATCCATTACCACTCTATATTTCACCTGCTTGGCAGTAATGTTAGCTGACCAGACGAAGGTCTCTTCATGAATCAATGTGTTTCCTGCTTCAGCCTCCCGACCGTGGTCAGAAGGAACAGGGGAGAACCGACCCGCAATGATTTATAAGAGTGTAAGAAGTTACAAACAGTCCCTTTAAGTATTTTAATTATCTGCACACTTCACATTTCATCCATTACTTTTTTACACCACTACGTTTCTCCTTTGTTCGTTATTTTAATCATGATAAGAAAGACGCGCACATGCAGTGTCCGATAGGATGGGTGTTGGATCAAAGAAAAATCTAGCAGAAATAAAACAGATCTGCTAATCAAATAGCTCCCAGAATAAAAGCATTTCTATTACTGTAAGGTTTCCAGCACAAGCTCTTCTTCAGACTTTTACTAAAACCTAACCAAGTACTTTTGTTGCTTAAACCTAATGAAGTAGTTTTTCTGCGTTTTTGTTGTGTTTTGTTTCAATTTCGTAGTTATTTTAAGCCAAACCATGATTTTTGTTTTTACTTTACCAAACGAAGTAGTTTTGCTGCGTTTTTGTTGTGTTTCTATTCACAATGTTAACCATGTGTTTAAAGCATTTTAAAACAGCAGCCATAATCTGGGAGAAAATATGTTTCTTGCAAAACATAATTGAGAATGCAGTTTAGATGAATGGGAACATCATTTTGTAGAAGACAGAGTTGTTCTGACATGCTATGAAATATGATGAATTTTAAATGATTAAACTGGCCAACAGCTTATATTCTCTACTTTGACCAACTACAACATTGACATGCTCCTCACATGTCGAGGCATCCATTATATAAATTCAGTAACATAAAACATATAATATTACAGCACTGAAAGAGGCCATTCTGCATTTTATAAGTACTTTTACTTTTGAAGCTTTCAATACATTTTGTTTTTAATATTTCTGTACTTTTACTTAAACTGAAGTTAAGCAGGAATTTCTACAGTGTGTAACTATTACTACTTTTACTTAAATAGAAGATCTATAATATCATATTAATACATTTATTTATGTAGCACTTTTCAAAACAGATGTTAGAAAGTGCTTCACAAGACAATAAAATCAGAAAAATTACGTAAAAACAATAACTGTTAAAACAGAACACATCAATAATAATAAAATAGTAAAGGGGTAAATAAAGGAGATAAAAAGAAATATATATATATATATATATATATATATACGTGTATATATATATACTGGAAAAACAAAGTTTGGAAACTTGTGTTTGGTGGATTATTTCTCTGTTGTTACAATGCTAATTGGCATTGTATTTTACATCGTTGGAAAGCCTGTTTATTTACCTTCGCAATGATGTCCAACTTGTAAGGATCATGCATTTGTGGGATGAGCAGCACAGCTAAGTATGTAGGTAGCGCCCAAGAAAAATTTGCCAAAATGCTCTGCCAATGGTAAACAGTGTATTCTCATAAGGCTACCAGGAAGCCTGCAAACTACCCTTCACCGTCAGGCCCATTTGCGCTGGCATTTTTTTTTGCTTGCACAGACAATGGAACCTGAACATGTGGGGGAATGTCATGTTCAGTGATGAGTCCAGGTTCTGTCTGCCAGAGTTGGATGGCAGGGTCAAAGTATGGAGACGATGTGGAGAACGCTATGCTGATTGTTGAACCGATGGAGCTTTTGGTGGGGGCAGTGTCATGGTGTGGGGCGGCATCTCCCTTACTGGCAAAACAAGGCTTGTCATCATTGAAGGCCATCTCAATGCAGGGAGATATCAGGATGAGATTCTGCAGCCAGTGGCGATCCCATACAATCTGGCACCTAACTTCATCCTCCAAGAAACAACGCTCACCCCCACAGAGCCAGGGTTATCACAGACTACCTCCACAATGTGGAAGGAGAGGGAATGGAACGGCCTGCCAAGAGTCCACACCTCAACCCAATTCAACACTTGTAGGATCAGCCTGGGCGTTCTGTACGTGTTAGAGTGACCGACACAACCTCGTTGGCTGACCTGCAACAAATCCTGGTTGAGGAATGGAACGCCATCCCACAGCAACGTGTGACCAGGTTGGTGACCAGCATGAGGAGGAGGTGCCAGGCTGTTGTGGCTGCGTATGGATCTTCCACCGCTACTGAGGCTCCTGACGGTGTATTAAATGAATAAAGTGTAAAATAGCCAATATGTCTTGTTTGTTCATTGTTACTGAAAGAGAGTTCAATCATCCAATCCACCAAAACAACTCAAAACAAGAGTCAATACCAACAGGAGAATACACTGTTTACCATTGACGGAGCATTTTGGCAAATTTTTCTTGGGCGTTACCCACATAATCAGCTGCGCTGCTCATCCCACAAATGCATGATCCTTACAAGTTGGACATCATTGCGAAGGTAAATAAACAGGCTTTCCAACGATGTAAAATACAATGACCATTAGCATTGTAACAACAGAGAAATAATCCACCAAACACAAGTTTCCGAACTTTGTTTTTCCAGTTTATATATAAACGTATATAAATATATACATGCATACACAAATGGATGTATACATACACAGGTTTACCCATACAGACATGCTCTATACACATGCTTCATAAGCACATAAACGTATGTACACAGATACAGACGCATCATATTGGGACCTTATAAAATGCCATCCTAAAAAAGATGATCTGAGCACTTTACAGAACATGATAATAATTTTAGAAACTTTGATTTACAGTTAAAGGAAGCAGCACCGTCGTTCCTCAACTGTGTTTCCGTCTTGAGAACAGATTAGGTCCACCTCTGTCTTCTCTCCTCTCACGGGTCAAAGGTTAAACCAATTCAACCTACTCTCTCTATCTGTTCCTGCTGTGACAAAGCCATCAGGTCACTTCCTGTAGAAGGGACAAATGTCCAGCGCTCCGTCCCAGGACGTCACCTGATGGTTGGGGTCTGGCCTTGTCATCAGCTGACTCTGACGTCGGGATGTTTTTTCACTCCTCCTCCTTCTCCTCATGGAGGTAAATCAGAGCGACGCTGTCGTTCTGTTCAAAGACACAGCGACAAAAGGGGCCCTGATTGAAGTGGTGACGTTGCTGACGTGTTTTATGAGCTTCTAACCTGAAACAGGAAGGAAATGTGGACTCAAGCATGTCAAAGTCAAAATCTGTTAGTTATTTTATTGTTTTCTTTTTGGCCAAAGTTTGATAAATATCACAAAAATGACTTGTTTACTTGACTTAAAGTGAATATTAATAGTGAATTTCCAAGAGCACAAAGTGACAACTTTAAATTCTTCTATTTATCCAAGCAACAGTCCAAAACCACGAAAAATATTCAATTTACAGAAAAAAGCAGAAAAACCCTGAAATATAAGAAGTTGGAAACAGAAAATTGTTGCTTAAAAAATGACTTAAAGGATGTATCACTTAACAAAACAGTTGCCGATTAATTTTCTGTCAGATGACTAATCGATTAATCAACATATCACTACAGCACCTTTTTTTAAAGGATTGACTAATTAACTATTTGTTATATTATATAAAAAATGAATTTGGAAAATCATATGAAAACAACTTAAATGAATCCATAAACATTATTATTATTAGTAGTAGTAGTGTCAATAATATACATTATATATATTTATGAATTTAATTATATCTGTTATTATCCCATATAGCTAATGTGACAGAGTATGCAGTAGGGCTGTGTATTGGCAAGAATCTGGCAATACGATATGTATCATGATACAGGGGTTACCATTCAATATATTGCGATACTGTAAGTAAGGCGATATATTATGATAACTTTACAGTTATGTAAGGCGTCACAGTATAAAGAACACACCACCATACAGTATGCATAAAATCTGAGTAAAAAAAGTTTACTTTTTTTATGCAATCAGAATAGTTGGATCTGCATTTGCATTTATTCCAGTCCCTGTAACGTCCAATATCATAGCTCTACTCTGAGAGGGCACACACACTGACATGGAGCATATCTTTGCAAATGAAATAAAGTATTGACTGATCTTTGCATGTAAACTATTTATTAAAAATCTAGAGTGTTTTTGAGAATCGATACAGTATCACAAAACGTAATATCACGATATTTGATTATTTTTGGGATATTTTCTTTCACAGACTGGAGAACAGAGATGGAGAGAAGAGCAAAGCTCCAGTGCAGCACACATGTAGAGGTTTTACTAAAAACAAACATATACTGTACATAATGTATTAGATAGTAGGCTATATTAAACAATAAAAACAAACACTAAAACTAATTACATCAGGAAAAAAAAGGCACTCCACTTGTTGAAAACTCTTGATTTATAATTCTATTGCAGTTAAACATTATCAATACAGCAACTTCTCTAATGTAAAAACACTGAATTATTAAGCACCAGTACTAACGTAGTAATACCACAGTGTAGAAATACTGTTACAAGTCAAAGTCCTGAATTCAAAATTATACTTAGGTAAAAGTACAAAAGTATTTAAAGTTAGCAACAAATGAGCATGGTTTGTGAGTTGATTAGCTGTAAAGGTCATGTAATTTGAAGTAAATGGATAAAGTCTGTAAAAGCAGTAGTATGGTTCTTTAGTCTTTGACAGAAATTTAAACAGAAATGCAGAAAATACAGCAGCAGATGAAGATCATGACAGTGATAAAAATCTCATTTCTACCCACGCTTGTTTCACTTGCACTGAAAAAACAGTCAATTAGAAAAAAAATAAAGAAATAAAGACAATAATAATAGTAATAAAAACAAGGAAAATATTGAAGGAAAATAAAAACAAAACAAGAAAAAATGTAAAAAAAAGGTAGACTGGTACGATGGTGCGCATACATGTACACATACTGTATATAAAGGAATATCTCACACACACAAGACAGCATGTGTGTGTTTATGTGTGTGTGCTGGTGTTTCTGCAGCTGCTTGGAGCTCGTCAAGCTGACAGTCACTTTCCAGTGATGTTACTGTGAGCCTTAACCCACAATGCATTTCTCTCTGGCAGAGATTCTGCTGGCCAGTTTGAGCTGAGGAGAAGTTTGGGGATATGACTGGTATTAATGGGAATCCCTCCTGGGGGTTTTGGTGGGGACAAATCCCTTCATATTTTATTATTGGCTTGAATTTGTATGTTCATCCCAGAGACCAAGTGGATGTGGAGTGTTTCCTTTTTAGCTTTTAGCCTGTTTCACACTTTTTTCAACCTGTTATCACTTCTTCATTACTTTTTTTTTCTTTTTGTATTTTATATTCTAACCTGGCTGTTTGAAGCCACAGTTGCAGGGTCGTAAATACTGAAAGGCATCATGAGTCATCTGAGGACAGATCCGACAGCACCCGGCATACTGTAGCAGTGCATTTGGCTTAGCTCCTTACCTTAACTACAAATAATGTATAATTACATTTTTTGCAATACATGGTAAAGAAGCGTCTGGAACAAACTCTCAGAAAACTGCTGTCAGTTCTCAGAAACTCTGTTCTTTTCATTTCAAACTTAACTTTAGATTTTTATTAGGGCTGTCAAAGTTAACGCGATTCTAACGCCTTAACGCCACTAATTTCTTTAACACATTAACGCAATCGATCTTTGGGAGATTGTAGCGAGCTCAGTTTTCAAGCTAAGAATAGTGAGTATTAAAGTATTAAATAAGTAAGTAAAGTAAGTAAATAAGCATTAAATACTTGACAAATTTCCCTTTAAGGCACATATTGAACGGATTCAAAATTTGTGATTAATTGCGAATAAATATTTTAATTGATTGACAGCCCTGCTTTTTACTAAATTAAATTCTGGGCTATTTATCCATACCTTGCCCTATAACCCTGTTTTTTATTATTTTATATACTGCTAGCTTATGAATTAAATTACAAATTAAATATGATATATTATAGATTAAGATGAGGCTATCATCTTAATCTATAATATAGAATATTTTATTCGTTGAATATATTTTGCATTATTAATCTGAATCTGCAAAATAACTACTGAAGTTATCAAATACATTAAGTGGCCTTAAAAGTAACATGTTAGTGTTGAGTATAAGTATGAAGTAGCAGAAAATGGTAATACTCAAGTAAATTACAAAGAATTGTTGTGTTTTGGTTACCTTAGAATGAGCCGTTTATATCTACATAGGTAGCAGGTCCTCTTCACTGAGTCCTCCATGTTGCTCCTCCATGTTTTTACAGTAGCCCAGAATGGACAAACCAAACTCTGTTAACTTTTTCGATAACGTTACCTGCTGCCGTCTCCGCCGCTCTCTCTTTTGCATCACCACTGATTTCCCACATACACACACACTATACGCACCTCCTCGGCTTCAGATGACCTACGCTACTCTTCAAACAACTGGCTCTAGAGAGGGACATTCATGTTTTGGTGTCGACCACCGTACTTCTTCTACACGCTAGGCACACGTGAGAAGTTTCAGTTGGTTGCAATCTGCAACCTCACCGCTAGATACCGCCAGATCCTACACACTGTTCCTTTAAGCCAGGGGTTCTCAACCTTTTGCAACTTAATGCCCACTTGTGATTGTCAAAACATTTCCAAGGACCACCTTCCCAAATAAATGAGTAAAAAACCTAACATGTTTATAAAACAAATAATAAACTGGGCTGTAGATATGTGTTATGCCACTGTCAGCTGTAATGACCAAAATACATATTCTGCTTACCCTCAGTGAGACACTTGGGCTTGCCTCTGGGAAATAATGAGATCAAGTCGTGGTGGGATGGGTGAGAGGCTGACACGCAGAGTAGCATTCAAAGTTGCTTTCAGTTTGTTCCTTGCCTTTGATTTTGTGACAGTCACAATGGAAAACCCTGACTCACATAAATAGGTGGTGGTGAAAGGCAACAGAAATTTGATTGCCCGTTTTGACAGAGAGGGATATTGACTGGCATCCAGTATCCAGAATGAAGCAAGGTCTACTTGTGTGAGCTGAAGCTTCAGGCTGCTGTCTGCTGATAGTTCCATCAGTTCATTTTCCAACACAGTGGAGAGAGCTATGTCTTCTGAAGCAGGATCCACAGAGAAAGGGTCCAAAATCCAAAGGTTTCCATCTCGTGCATCTTCTGGGAAGTAGTTTGTAAACTTTCCTGACAACTGAGTCAAATGCTGGGTTACAACACTGGATATGTTGACATGAGGAGTGGCTTCCAAAGTTTCACTGAGGAGTGAAAACACGTCAAATCGTCCCTCCTTGACTCTTCTGTTCCACAGAATAAGTTTTTTCTTGAAGCCCTCAATTTTGTCTGAAACCAAAAACACTGTGCTGTTTCTGCCTTGCATTGATATATTGAGCTGATTTAACTGGTCAAATATATCTGATAAGTAGGCCAGTTTTGCACAAAAGTTACCATCAGTTTAATGCTCAGCAAGAGGGGAGTGCTGCTCTTCCAGAAATGTGTGCACTTCTTCTCTCAGTTCAAAAAGGCGATAAGCACATGTCCCCTTGAAAGCCACCTTACTTCACTGTGGTACAACAGCTGCAAATGATCTGCATCAAGTCTTTCACACAAAGCAGCAAAACACCTTGAGTTGAGTGCATTTTTCTTAATATAGTTAACAGTTTTCACAGCCACGTTCATGACTTCATGCAGTTCTGGTGACATCTGCTTTGTAGCTAGACTTTCCCGATGTAAGAAACAGTGCATCCACTTGACGTCTGGCGCCCTCTCCTGGATCTGTTTGACAACACCACGATGTCTTCTAAGCATTGGGGGGGTTGTAGTGCAGCTGTTGTAGCAGGATTACCAGATGACCCTTTACACCCTTTACATGACCACCATAACACAACAACACCCTACCAAACCCTCCATGGCAGCACACAAAAATAATGGAAATGCTATCTGAAAGCACTGTCTGTAGGTTTTAAATCTCAACATGTTTTTTTCTGTATCATTCCCAGTAAGTTTAGGTGAACTTAAGTTACATTTTAATGCTGCAGTGGGGAGTTTTAAGCAAATTTGATAAAAAAAAATATGTGTATATATTTTTGTCAGTGCATGAGACAGGTAATCTGTGAAAAAGTTCCTCTGCCTCCTCCTAGTGCTCCTCGGGCAAGTTTTCACCGTGCCCGAACCAAAACAACCTATTAGAGCCGAGGAGTCTCTAACGCAGCTGTCAGTCACTGTTTGTAAAGCTCATGAACTCCGAAAAAAAAGACTGTCAAACAAGGCAACGCATGTTGAAAGCAGTCGATACACAACCAAGCACTGCCCACCAGAGGGAGCAAACTTTCTCATTTTACAGCTAAACCGTGCACTACAAGATGATTCTGAAAACATCTGAGGAGAGAAATAGGCATTAACGTAACAGAATATTGATTCATTTTGTTCGGAGTTCACAATCTTCATGAGCAGTGATTGACTTGTTTTCCTTCAGCGCTGTAAAATCTTGCAGATGCCATTAGGAGCACCGGAAGACACAGAGGAACAGGAGTGTTTTTCACAGATGATCTGTCTCATACTATACTGTCAGGATATAGTGACAGTTTTATAAAAATAACAATTTTATCATATTTGCTTTGTTTTTTCTCCGAGGTCTACACTTTTCCTAAGTGGGTTATTTTTGTTGATAATAGAAGTTTATCTGGAGATCAGAAGAGTGTTTTTCTTTAATCAACATGTCCAGACTTGAACTGCTGGATGGTGTGTTGCAGAGAATAAAAACAGAACATGACTTCATCTTAAAATTCAGGCAGCAACGGCAGTGTGAAGGGCGCTGTAACTGTATCATGATAGAGGATGTTAATATGCAGTGGTGGAAGAAGCATTCAGATCCTTTACTTAAGTAAAAGTACTAATACCACACTGTGAAAATACCCCACTACTAGAGTCCGTTAACACGGTTTACACGGTTTATACGTGATCTGTTTGTGATGCTGATTGATGAGGTTTACTTTGTGGTCATTAGGTTGCCCTAGTTAGAGTAACTAACGTTTTATTCGGCCACAGTTAGTTGATTGAGTTAATCTATTCTGTGGGACCACTGCAGCCCCTAGACAGTGCCACTAACTTAGCTGACGTTACTTGTTTCACCACGTTAGGCTAACTTTAACTATGCTAGCTAAGCAGTGTTAACTTAGCTGACGTTACTTGTTTCACCATGTTAGGCTAACGTTAACTACGCTAGCTAAGCAGTGTTAACTTAGCTGGCGTTACTTGTTTCACCATGTTAGGCTAACGTTAACTACGCTAGCTAAGCAGTGTTAACTTAGCTGACGTTACTTGTTTCACCATGTTAGGCTAACGTTACTTGTTTCACCACGTTAGGCTAACGTTACTTGTTTCACCATGTTAGGCTAACGTCAGACAGCTGAAAACTTCTCAGGTTCTTCACAAACTCCTGGACATGGTTGTCAAAAGTAATGTTACATAGAAAGTCAAGGTAAAAGTAGAAAATTGTACACTAGTCACAATAAGTCATTAAAGTATGTCGAAAAATGTCATGAAAAAGGCCATGGTATAGCAGGTCATAAAAAGTCATAGTATTGTATGTCACTATAACATTTTTCAACATACTTTACTATGATATTTTTAATGACTTTTTTTTGCCACAGTAGGCCTATAGGCTACTATGCATGACACTGCATGATACTATGCGCGTACTGCCCAGGCACCGGAGTCTTCACAAACTGCTAGCTTAACAGCTGTGAGTACTAACAACAATAGCGTTGTTTGCGTTCAATGACAATTTTAGGGGAGTGTCTTTGGAGGGACGGACTGTCAGTATTACCGATTTGGCGACTTTCTCTCTAGATTTAGGGACTTTTGGAGCTAGTGCTAACAGCTACTTTCATTGGAAAAGAGTTGTCATCACTGGGTTGGGTTTTTCAGTTGGAAAATGACTCTTACTGGTTTATCCAATGTTGCTGAAGCCAGCTTTAAGTAAAGGATCTGAATAATTCTTCCACCACTGCCCCCGTCGGACATTGGAAAGGCGCAGGGAGAGGTTTGCAAAGTCATTTGAGTTCTCAGGCCGTAGAGATGTTCCGATACTATTTTTTCCTGCCCGATACCATTTCTGATACCTTAACTTACGGTATCGGCCGATACCGAGTACCGATCCAATTCCAGCGTGATAAAAAAAAATGGTTATTATTATTATAATTATTATTATTATAAATATTTTTTTAACAGCTGTTTACTACTGACCATGTATGGATGTGATATGATTACTATCTTTGTTGTAGCCTATATCCTGGCTCAGGTTAAACCCTGTAAAACATGAACAAATACAAACGGTTTTACATGTTGGCTTTTCCGTTACCATTACCGTTACACTCACCAGTAGCACCGCACTGCTGTTGTTTGCTATTGTCATGTGACGATACCTACCAGCATGACTACCTGCAATCAGTTCTTCTTCGCTGCTCTGAAACAGTAGTTGCCAGTGGCAGCCATGATACATCCAGGGCGACAGCACAGTGAAGGCTACTGTTTTGGAGCGGCAACGAAGAATTGATTTACGGTTAAACAAGTTGATTTTTCCTGGGTTAATAAATTATGGTATTGGATCTGTGCATCTGTTATACCCAATCCAGAATTTTGGGCAGTATCGAACACATTTCCGATACTGGTAATGGTATCAGGACAACTCTACCAGGCCGTTATGTGACCTACAATTATGACTTTAAGTACTACACCTGAACTGCCATACAGCTCAGCGCTGTTCCTGGCTTCACTGCTTGGCGTCATAGATCTGTATTCCACTCACCAACTGAGCTCTGTGTGATCTCCTCGCCTGGTCTTGGCAGCTATTCACATAAAACTGTGGTGGCCTGGCTTACATGTCTGCTAAAAAATCCCTGGATTTTGTGGGTTCACGGCTCTGTATCATTTTCGCGGCTGCCCGTGCCAACATGCTGCAGCATGTAATCGGCCGTGTGTTCAGACCAGCCAGCCAGTCTGGAGTCTGAGATATGGAGGAGGAGGAGCAGATTTACTGGTCTCACTTCCTCTGAATATCCATCCTCACACATCTGGTTTAGTAGTTGATTGATACTGGACACTGAGTCTCTGAAATTAAAGAAGCAACTGCAATGTTTTCATATGTTCTGAACAGCCCCAAGTGCTCATGAGTCGACACTCCAAACTGTGAAGTCAGAACAAAGATTTGCATTTAATGATGTAGGTTTAACACAGCAGAGAGTCTGATTAACATAATGCATCTAGAATTAAAGCAAAGACTGCGACGGGAATTTAATGAACTGTGTTAACTAACTTTACTTTCCTGATTAGATCTTACAGAACTGATAGTAATGTCTCTCTTCAATTGATATTAATATTAATACGATGGACAGGATGTCTATAGGTCCTTAAACTGTCTTAAGTCATTAATTGGTGGTGTAAAATTACAATATTAAAATATAAATCCATGAGATCTAAATCTCAAATTAGGCCTGTAATCTGAGTAAATTTTAGAAAATAATCTGCACACTTATTGATTCTTTCTTCTGCAGCTCAGGTATGTTTAAGCCTCTGATGTTACAGCTTCCACAGCTAATTCTCATGTTTTTGTTTTTCTTAAAGGTACAGTAGGGTTGGTAGTGCTGTTCAAATAATTTTGTTATATTTGTTGAAGCTCTCATTGCATCAGAACAGTAATCAATAAATCAAATGCTCTGACAAAAAAGAAGAAGAAAAAACTCCGGTTCTGTGGCTGTCGTAGGACTGTAATAAGCATGGGATTTTTTTTTATGGCATTTTATTGTTGTATCAGACTCCTACCCAGTTTTTCCAAGTGTTTCCCTGTCCTTTTGTCTCATGTGTTGTCTCACCAGCGGAGCAGAACTACGACGTGGGAAATCGGGAGTTGTTGGCTGTAAAGTTAGCTTTGGAGGAGTGGAGACACTGGCTGGAGGGAGCTGAGCTTTTGTTGTCTGGACTGATCATAAGAAACTAGCTTAAATCCATCAGCCAAGCGTCTGAACTCCCGTCAAGCCAGATGGGCGCTTTTCTTTGGACGCTTTAACTTCACCCTCACGTATCGTCCGGGGTCCAAGAACGTCAAACCGGACTCTCTCTCCCGTCAGTTCTCCTGAGAAGAATCCTCGGTGAGCACGGAACCTGTCCTGTCTTCTGCATGTGTGGTGGGGGTGTTGACTTGGGAGGTGGAGTCTTCGATCCGTGAGGCACAACAGGTGGAACTAGACCCAGGTACTGGACCTCCTAACTGTCTTTTTGTTCCTCTCGTTTCACTTGCCACCCTGCAATCAATCGGACGGTGTTTCTCCTTAAGAGACATTTTTGGTGGCCTACGATGGAGACTGACACTGAGGCTTATGTCCTCGCCTGTGATGTGTGTGCCAGAGGCAAGGCATCTCATCGTCCGCCAGCGGGGTTGCTCCGCCCCTTACCTACTCCTGGTCGTCTGTGGTCACACATCGCTTTAGATTTTGTTACGGGGCTGCCTCCATCTGAAGGCAACACGGTCATCCTCACCATTGTGGATCGATTCTCCAAAGCAGCTCACTTCATCGGCCTGCCCAAGCTCCCCTCTGCCTGAGAAACAGCGGACCTGCTGGTTAGTCAGGTTGTTCGCCTTCATGGTATTCCTGCAGACATTGTCTGATCCCCAGTTCATCTCCCAAGAATGGAAGTCTTTTTGTCAAGCTTTTGGAGCCACAGTCAGCCTGTCCTCAGGTTTCCAACCCCAGACTAACGGTCAAACGGAGCGAACCAATCAGGATTTGGAGTCTGCACTGTGCTGTGTCACTGCCACCAATCCCTCCTCTTGGTACTCACAATTAAATTGGATTGAATGTGCACTCTCTCTTCATCTGCTATTGGTCTTTCCCCTTTTGAAAGTTCCTTAGGATACCAACCACCCCTGTTATCTGCCCAGGAGGGAGAGATCGTGGTACCTTCGGTGTAACATCACATCCGGCACTGTCATAAGGTGTGGAGGGACACCCAAGCCGCCCTGCTCAGAACAGCAGAGAACAATAAGCGGATTGCGGATCGTCATAGGACCCCGGCCCCCAAATACATCCCAGGTCAGAGAGTTTGGTTATCTTCCAAAGACATTCCGCTTAAAACTGAGACCAGGAAACTGTCTCCCCGTTTTATTAGCCCATTCGAGATTGAAAGAATCATTAAACCCTCGCCTGTCAGATTGAAACTGCCCAGGACCCTCAGAATTCACCCTTCTTTCCATGTCTCTCAGCTAAAGCCTGTCCATAACAGTCCATTATGACATGTTTTATGCCATGCTATACTATGATTTTTTAAATAACTTTTTATGGCTTGCTACACTATGACTTTCTATAGAATGTTATAATATGACTTTTTATGCCATTTTATGCCATGCTATACTATGACTTTTATATGATTGATTTATGGCCTGCTATACGAGGATTTTTATATGATTTTTTTTGGCACGTTATACTGACTTTTTATGACATGTTTTACTATGACTTTTGATGACATTTTATGGCAGGCTATACTTTGACTTTTTATGATTTGTTTATACTACACTATGACTTTTTTATGACATGTTTTATGGCCTGCTATACTATTACTTTTATATGATTTTTTTATGGCTTGCTATGCTATGACTTTTTATGATTTTTTTATGGCATGTTATACTATGACTGTTTCTGTGACATGTTTTATGGTATGCTACACTATGCCTTTTTTTCATGGCATACTATACTATGACTTCTATATGATTTTTTATGTCATGCAATGTCTTTTATATGATTTTTTTATGGCACGTTATACTATGACTTTTTGAAGAATTTTGTATGGCTTGCTATACTCAGATTTTTCTATGGCATGTTACAATGACATTTTTATGGTCCAAAAATGGCTCATTTACGCATTAGCAATTACTACATCTGAGCTAGCCAAAAGAAAACAGTGAAAATGTGAGCCTAATATTCAGCACAACATTAAAACAATAATAGAAACGGCATCACCTCTACTGCACATCACCCTGCTAATAATGAGCGGAAACAAGTTTTAGGTTTTCCAAAGGAAATATTTATTGAAAATGCAAATGTACATTTGTATGATACAGATCCTCTTTAACTCGACTATCCCAGTGGGTCTGTTTTTTTGTCATCTTGATATATTTTTTTCTTCTGAAACATCCTGCATCATTACAGTACAGAACATACTTTCCACGTGGTAGTCTGCAGGTAAAGGTGGGTCTGTTTGATATGAACAAACGCATTAAGAATGTCGTCCACAGTGAAACATGCATCTATAACGCACCGCCATGCTCTCACTAATATTATGCTTTCTGTAATTGGGATTTGGAAATTAAACCAAATCAAAATTTTGGATCCTGTTCAGTTTGTTTGTTCTTTAGTTGGGCCGAATGCTACCTTTTCTCCCGTGTTGTCGTCCATAAATATCAGAACGGCTCTGCTCTATCAAACTCCAATAAATAAATAAAGTGCTCCACGTACAGCTGGATTTAAATCAGTTAATACATTTCACTAATGTTGATTATATAAAGTATATTTCACATCACAGAATATACAATTTATTGTTGTCTTTCTAAAAGTGAAATATCTAAGAATTTGATATTGCAAATCATTTTAAAAAGTTATGTTATTTACAAGGCACAACAAGAGGAATTCTGGGTAAAATATGATCTCCAAACAATGATGATGATGGACTGAACCGAGCCGAGAAGGTGTTTGCAATTACAGCTCAGAGCTCGTCTGCTAATCGTCTGTATCACAAACCTCTTTTCAAATCGTTTTAATATAATTTATATTTTTTAAATCTTTTCAGTTATGGCTGCTTAGACGTGATATGAGGAGACGAGCAGAAAATCTAGTTCTCGTGCTGAACATTTGTGTTTCTCTGCAGGCTGACAGGGAGGTGGCAGTGTAGCAGTGCAGTAAAGCAGAGAGTTTGAACTCTTTACAGCATGTTTTTAAAGGTGTTCATGTATCATTTTAATATCAATTAGTTATTACACTCCAATAAACTGCCTCTGATTTGTATTTCACATCGTAGGCAAGAAATCTGCTGGAGTTGTGACACAAAACAGGAAGAGAGTTTCTGATGACAACAAAAACACCGTCACTACCAAGTGCAGTAAAATCTACAAGTCTCTTTACTTTCTACAAGTAAAAGAAAACATTCACATTTTCTGTGACTTCTGCTGCTGTGCGCTAGCTCTAATAATTCAATTTACAAATATATAGCACAACATTTTACCCATGGCAATTCATTTTCAATTAAGATGAACTGAATAATCTTAGTTTAGTTTTTTTTTGACATTTCAAAATGCTGACAAACTTCACTGCCAGGAGACACAACAGGGCTGCATTTGCATTATGTGACTTTCTTATAAATGTTTTTGCATTTTTTCTCATCTCATTTCATATATTAGATCACAAAAGTACTGAGAAGGAGAAGTTTTTAACGTTTTGTTCTACGACATAAAATACGACAGTAAATACTCCGTTCATGAATTTTGAAGCCTTTATGTGCTTTAAAGGGACTGTTTGTAACTTCTTACTCGTATAAATCGGGTCAGTGTTTCCTATGCGCACTCACGTGTGGCTACGCTGTTCCAACACAAACTGCACGGAAGCACCAAAACCGCAACGTTCTATCTAGTGAAGTCTTCAGGGCCGGAGTCTCTGCTGTACTCTGCTCCTCTGCCTGCCTGCCTTCACTCACACACCGTGCTCGTTCTCACTCGCTCCACCTCTCAAATGCTCGCTCGCACACTACACACTGCAAAAAGACGGGAGTCTGAAGCAAGAAATCTGCATTGATTCATGGAGAGACCTTCGTCTGGTCAGCTAACATTACTGCCAAGCAGCTGAAATATAGAGTGATATTGTGCTTTTAGCTGACGTGTGTCGCCTCACTGTTTTGAGCGATGCTCGTTCATGTCTATGTGGAGGGAGCACAAGCGCGAGCAACAGGACGCTGACTTCCGTTGACTTAACGGCCACAGGTGTTGCTGTTAACAAGACATTTCTGATTCTTACATAGAGTCCATTTAAGGAAGGTGGTTGCTATCAAGTGGCTAAATGAGATTACAAAACGTCATGACGCCGATTCGTCCTCTACAGCCTCGTTGTGTTTATTCACTCATGTAACCGTGGTGTAGTTCCTTTATAGCCTAACGTTAGCATTTTACTTCTAGCGATTGCATTCACACTTCAAAAATCATAAAGTGGAGTTCATTTGTGGAGATTATCTTGCTGAACAAAACGTGTCAGTATCATAAACGTGTGTTTGCCATTTGGCAATGGAACAATCCCATTGGCTTTTTGTTGAGGGGACCAGGGCGATGCTAACGTCCGGTTGGCCTACAAAAATATGTCATCCATGGAGCATTTATTGTTATTTATTATTAAAATAATAAATTGTACACCAGCAACTTAATCTTAATCTTAAATCTTAAAAAATCTTCAAAATTAACATTAAATGCAAGTGTAAACGTTTTCAAATGGAGAAACAAATTAGTCAAAAGTAAAATGGGAATTCAAATTCCAGTATATAATCTATATAATATATAAACATATAATTTAATTGAATAGATCAGCCCCATTGTCACCGATACAAGTTCCAGCTATTTGATTCAGTATCGGCCCGATAGCCGAGCTACTATTCTGCTCCTCCATGCTCTCATTGTTTTGCATTAAACTTGTAGTAAAGGATAGTTTCACAAGTTTAAAAGTCTGTTTTGAAACAATAGTCGGGGGCCCATAAGAACATTGAAACAGGTTTTGTTTGGTGTAACTCATTCTGGTTATTAAGAAACTCCTCCTAATGGCTTCCAGTGTTTGGAAGAACAGAACTACGAGGCTTCAGCAGCCTGAGTTTGACAGATCAAGTGAGTATCTTCTAAAGTTGGGCTTTTAGTGTGAAATTCCCTCTTTTTGTTACTCTCCCTCCTCCGCAGCTCAGCACAAAACCATTAATGCACATTAGGAATATGGCCAGTATGAACAGGAGGAATGATTATAACCTCTCCTGTAAGACAAGATATCAACAACATGTACTGATATTAGGCTTGGGCGATATTACAAGATTATCGTTTGACACGATATTGATCGGCCACGATAATGGTCCTCACGTGTCCACTATAACAGAACGATATTCAATTATGTTGAATACAGGGGTTCCACCAGGATATTGCAAGCCTGGCGGGCCTGAGATGACTCGCCGGGGCAAAACATCAGGGAATTATATATTTCGAAGATGCTTTTTAAACGAAAATGTGTTACTGTAGAAATGATTGTGGGTGTGACTGACGGTGAGGTAGCGGAAGTAGCAGTAAGCTAGTTAGATAACCATAGCGGCTAACCTCCAACGATGCTTCTTTTGAAAAGTAATTCACCTTCATTTTACAAAATCTTGCTTTATGTTTAACAGATATTTAACTAATGTTAAATTAGCATTTTCTAAAATGTCATTGTGGAGCTGTGGTACGGTGTTCCGTAGACTTTACGCCCGTCAGCGCCACGCCAGGCAGCACTCCTCTGTTGTTAAGAGCCAGACAAGCTTGTTTGTGCGCTCATTCTCCGGGGGAATATCCATCACACAGTATAAACTTTGACTGATGTCTTTTGATCCAGAGTTTTTCAGAAAAGTGTCTCCGTCTGTGTATGGTATAGATCATTAAGCTTTACGGTGTTCAGTACAGGTAACCAACGGTGTTCCATACAGAGCGCAGAACATGATTTCAACGGCGATTAATGAACATTTTAAATGTCTAAATATGCAATTGATGTAATATACGTCAACTTTATTTATGTTTTATTAAATAACACTGCTGCAATATCAATATTGGGCGCAGTATTACGTGCAAACAGCGTCTGTGTTGACAGAGTTGCTGCTGCAGTGCCAAGCAGTCAGTGCGCACCATTGATGTTAAAAATGCCCATTTCAAAGCATTTATTCAACAAAGGGTAATATATTTAACAACTTGTGATAGCATAATAATCATTTCATACAGACTACGGTACTGTGAGAAGCATTAATTAAGTAGAAATGTAAATTTTTGCTGCAGTCGGGACTGGAGCTTCCCCTCCGGGCGCTGTGGGCGCACGGTGTGCACCTTATAAACTGACTGAAATCTCACAAAAACAAATGGTGGAGGTCTCTGGCTCGGTCAGGAATGAAAGAGGGGGAACTGAGGATGACATGCATATAAATGTAATGCACGATCTGGAAGTATTTATTCAGCGATCAGCGGAAAATGTCATCTGTACGGAACATCGTTAGTTTACCGAATATAGTTAGTGTACGTTAGTCGGGCTATAAAGAGCAGCGGAGAAGAGAAGTCGGCATCAGTGCCAGGATATCATCATTTCATGTGTAGGGAGGACTCAGCATTGTAGCGTTGCTTTAGTGACAGCCAGTTTCTTTCACTGTTTTCTGTGCAGTTTATAATGTAAGGCAGTTTATGGCACGGAGTGCAGGGCAGCATTAGACTACAGATAGTTTAAGTGCGGTTATCTGTGTGTAGAAAAACAAAACCTCGTTACTGTGGAAGTCCTGATCTGCCTCAGAGCTTTTCAGATTGTTCATGTCTTCACCGTCTGCAGCAACGGAGTCATTAACGTAGCTAAATATGCTAATATAGGTTATCTGAGGCCACTTCTTCAGGTATAGTAGAAGGCAGAGCTATGATCACACTATCCTGTCTGAGCTGTAATAGGTGGTGTTCACACAATCGCTCTAGGAGAGAGGATTAGCATACTGTTACCATGGAAAACCATTCAGTGACACAAGTCAGGAAGGAAGTTACGCCCATAATTCACGCAAGGCATCATGGGGGCTAGGAATAAGGTGGATACAAGTAGCAAACTCCTTTAAGGAATAACTCAGTTGCGAGTGTCGGTGTTTGTGGTCAAGAGAGACAGACAGAGGGAGAAAGCAAGGGAGCATGTGTGTGTGTGTGACGGAGTGACGGTGAGAGGAAGTCAGCTGTAACTAGCTGTGAGCGTAGCAGTGTTTGTACAGTTTAGACTGTCGGTGAATAAATGCTACATCTCCTCAAGACACAAGCCAAGTTCCAGTGTCTTTTAGGATTTTTCCGTACATGACTCGGTGCGTCAGCCCAGCATGGCAGGGATTTATGTCTCCATTACAACAGATACGCGCTACTCAAAGGAGCGGCTGTAAAACGGTGATGAACACATTTCATTTCCTATATTCTTCACAATAAAAGTCCCCTGTTATTTTAATATTTAAAAGCTTTTATTATGAAGCAGCAAAATCAGGAAATGTTGGGTTTTCATCAGCAGCAACTAAACACGACTCCTATGCAGCTAAAAACTGTAAAATAAATCAGATATGTGAAAGTACAAACAGTGAAGTCGGAGATTCAGTTAGAAACTACAAAAGTAGTGAAAGCTGAACACACAACGTCTTTCTCTCTGGTCTCCTGCACGCTTATTTGAGGGGGAAAAGGGGGGGGTCGTTGGCGATTCTTTGGTTTTAAATCAAACGAAAAAAGGAGAGCCAGACAATGGGAACGAAGTGATTTGTAAACTGTGCAATAAACAAGTCGGGACAAAAGATGGAAACGCCACAAATCTCCACTCTCATCTTAAAACTCTCCATCCAGAATACGCTAGACTACCACCGACTCCCTCCACAGAGAGCAGCCGGACCAAACATAACAACATATAAACAGTGGCGAGACTGTGTGAGGACAGTTACTAGTCACCAGCTGATTGATCTGATTTATGATCTTAGCATGTCCTTGTGTGAAATAGCGCTAACTGTCTAAACATTGTGGCCACTTATGTATTGCAATATGTTTTTCCAGTCATTAGATGTTTATATCTACATTCGTCTCTCTTCAGCTTTTTTGGACAATAATATCTTATATCGTCATTTTTCTTAAGGCAACATCGTCAGTAGGGAAATTTCAATATCGCCCAACCCTAACTGATATTAAAATGATACACTGAAAAACTTTTAACAAATTTAAACTTTTAAGTAATTGAAAAAAATTCTGATGAATCTAAATTCTCAGAAAACAAAACTTACAATATGGTGTCATCAGAAGCAGGCCACTCTGCCTCTTTATGACTTTATGCTTCCCTGGGAAGGTAAATATCAGAGGTCAAAGGTCACCTTTATTGTCCTGCAGTACCATCTCCCCGCCAGCAGAGGCAGCAGAACAACTAACTGGAAGAGCAAGTGTCAGTCCTGCCAATCACAGCTCAGTATTCCACTCCCAACAACTTAAAGCAACATGGCTGAAGTTTGTTCTTCCTCTTTGTTTTGTGGTTTTATAGGATGTAGATCTGAACACCGTGTGTGTGTGTGTGTGTGTGTGTGTGTGTGTGTGTGTGTGTGTGTGTGTGTGTGTGTGTGTGTGTGTGTGTGTGTGTGTGTGTGTGTGTGTGTGCGTGTGTGTATGTTTAGGACCACTGGCAAGAGCAGTCGGTGGGCTCCTGGATGGTGTAGCTGACCCAGGTGGCGTTGCTGCTGCAGTAGAGTTGCACGGAGCGCCGCTGCAGCCCCGTCTCCCTGCAGCACTTGCAGAAGCGAGCGTACGTGTTGATGTTGTAGTTGTAGATGCTGGCAGACGGACACTTCCCATCACATGACACGATGTTCACCTGCAGGACACAGAGAGTCAGTACAGATGGTAGCAGGGCTGCAAAAGGAACCAGCAAACTCAATTAAAGTAGTAATTATTCTTTATAAACATTATCAAGGGTCATTTTGAACTTGCTGCTTTTTATTGTTTTTTTAATCTGCTGTATGTCAAATATGGTGCGAGGCAGAGTTGCCCACTGCCCAAGATGGTCCTACTGCTGCGTAGTAGGGGTGTAAGAAAATATCGATATAATTGAGCATCTCAAAATTATGTTTTCTGATACTGTACTGATTTTTAGTTTACATGCAAAGATTCGTGACAGACAGTGGCTCAGAAATGCAAATGCAGATCCCATTATTCTGATTGCATAAAAAAGTAACCACTTTTTCTGTGATTTTATGGATATGGCAGCGTGTTCGTTATACTTTGACAGGTTTCCAAAAATTTGATTTTAAAAATCTCAATATATCGCAATATATTGAAACCTAACCCCTGTATCATGATATGCATTGTATTGACAGATTCTTGACAATACACAGCCCTAGTGCTAAGAAGATGCTGAAAATGTGCATCTTAATGGATATAATTTTAAGTTATGTATGCCGATGATATATTGCTTTCCCTCAGTAATTTTCTTTGCCTGTAATTTAAAAGGAGTTCATGTGTCATTTTGATATCAATTCTGCATTTACAGACATGAAAGAACTCCAATAAACTGCCTCTGATTTGTATTTCACATTGTTGGTAAGAAATCTGCTAGAGCTATGAAACAAAACAGGAAGAGAGCAAACCCAGCTAAAATGTTTTCTGGTGACAGCACATAGCCAAAAAAAAGTAATTCGCTTTTGATGAGCAAAAGAAAACATTGACATTTTCTATGACCACTATTTCTGTGCTCTAATAATTTATTTTATACATATACGTATATAGGAGGAAATTAGATATTAGATTATTATCCATGCCAGGAGATTATGTATTCGATCGTTTGTGTGCATGGGTGAGTGATTAGGTGCGTGCATCACTGTGTCCGTCTGTCTGTCCACGGCTAATCTCGCATACTGCTGGACCCATCAGCCTAATATTTTTTCTTAGTATAGTATGTCAAAAAAAGTCATGGAATAGTGGATCATAAAAAGTCATAGTTTAGTATGTCGAATAATGTCATGAAAATAAATAGTATATAGTTATAAAAAGTCATTAACTACGTTGAAAAATAGAATGAAAAAAGTTATAGTATATTATGTTGAAAAATATAAAAAGTTATAATATAGTATGTCGAAAAAATGTTGTGAAAACAAGTCATGTTGAAACATGTAAGTCATTGTACAGTATGTCGAAAAAAGTCATAAAAAAAATCTGCGTGTCGAGTCAGCAGTTTATTTTGACCAAACCAGAGTTGGTGATTGTTGGAACAGTGGAAAGAATAACCAAGATGGTTTTGATGAGTTTGTTTCCGTCGAGTTTGAATGAAGTGTGTTTTATGATGAGTTTACAGGGCAATTAAGCCTGTCTTAGTTCGGTGAAAGAGAGAAACTTGAATTCAGAAGGTGTATGGTCGTATTTTTCTGTTAAAGAGGAGAATAGGTGTAAAAATATTTCCATTCTTGACATTTTTGTGAGTTTATTTTGTGTATTTATTAGACTAAAAAAGATAAGAAAGCTGTTGGAATGCATAGCGCAAATATATCGGTAATCGCCTGGGTTGACGTGGCCAGTTGGAAAATTTTAACATATTGCCCAACTGGGCAGCAGAGTCCTGTGATACTGTGTTTAGCTAACAGAGCGTTTCGCTAACAGAATAAACAGCTAACGCTGTATGTTATGAATGTTCAGAGGAAGCGTTAAGCATCGGTCGCACATGAGCCAAGAGCTGATGGAATCGTGACGAGAAAACATTTGGATCTTTTATACTCCGTGCGGTTTTCTCTTCAAAACCAATATTTTCCCAAACTGTATGGGGCAGTTTATCGAAAACTCACGTCTACAGCATTTCTCTTCAAGATTTCACAGACCGGAGAAAACCAACCAATCAGAGCCGAGCTGCCGTCTGAGCAGCTGTCAATCACTTGTGAACTCCGATCAAACGGTCAAACTAGGCAGCGCTGATCAAATATGAATCAATATTCTGTTACTGTAATGCCTATTTCTCTCCTCAAATGTTTTCAGAAACATCTTGTGGTGATGAAAATACCAAGCACCGCCCACCAGCCGGAGCAAACTTTCTCATTTTACAGCTAAACCGTGCACTACAAGATGTTTCTGACAACATTTGAGGAGAGAAATAGGCATTACAGTAACAGCCACCTCTAAAGGTGAGGTGACTGTTTTACTGAAGAACCCGGAGAACCCGACGTACGCAAAGCTCTAAGAACTCGTCAACCTGTCGTCTTTTTTAACCGAGGCCATCACTGTTTGGCCTCTCCGCTGAACTGTCTGCTTCCTGAGGCTGGTTTCATTCTTCTCCGAGAAGACAGGACACGGTTTCTTTATGCAGGTTAGAGACATCTAACTGTAGAGACCGAGGAGGTGTCCTGTCTCTCCTGTCCCACGACCAGCGGTGTCATGTGATAACAACACGTCAGCTTGTGATGCTGGAGTCACGTCTCACTCTATAACTACCAAGTTGGCCGCCAGCCCAGTCCTGTATTTGTGTGTCTGCATGTGAGCTCTGATTTTATGTTTTATTTTATCTGTTGATCTGGCTACTGTAACGTGTAAAGTGTCTTCAGCTTGTACTGGACTGAGAGCATAGTGCCTATTTATTGGTTTCTTACAACAATCCATAAATTACAGCCTAGCTTCCTCTGCTAGCTATAGCCTGGGCCTCTTCAACCTGCTACAGCCTAGCCTCCTCTGCTAGCTGTAGCCTGGGCCTCTTCAACCTGCTACAGCCTAGCCTCCTCTGCTAGCTGTAGCCTGGGCCTCTTCAACCTGCTACAGCCTAGCCTCCTCTGCTAGCTGTAGCCTGGGCCTCTTCAACCTGCTTCAACCTGCTACAGCCTGGGCCTCTTCAACCTGCTACAGGATAGCCTCCTCTGCTAGCTGTAGCCTGGGCCTCTTCAACTTGCTACAGCCTAGCCTCTTCTGCTAGCTGTAGCCTGGGCCTCTTCAACCTGCTACAGCCTGACCTCCTCTGCTAGCTGTAGCCTGGGCCTCTTCAACCTGCTACAGCCTAGCCTCCTCTGCTAGCTGTAGCCTGGGCCTCTTCAACCTGCTTCAACCTGCTACAGCCTGGGCCTCTTCAACCTGCTACAGGATAGCCTCCTCTGCTAGCTGTAGCCTGGGCCTCTTCAACCTGCTACAGCCTAGCCTCCTCTGCTAGCTGTAGCCTGGGCCTCTTCAACCTGCTACAGCCTGACCTCCTCTGCTGGCTGTAGCCTGGGCCTCTTCAACCTGCTACAGCCTAGCCTCCTCTGCTAGCTTTAGCCTGGGCCTCTTCAACTTGCTACAGCCTAGCCTCCTCTGCTAGCTGTAGCCTGGGCCTCTTCAACCTGCTACAGCCTAGCCTCCTCTGCTAGCTGTAGCCTGGGCCTCTTCAACCTGCTACAGCCTGGCCTCCTCTGCTGGCTACAGCCTAGCTTCCTCTGCTAGCTGTAGCCTGGGCCTCTTCAACCTGCTTCAACCTGCTACAGCTTGGGCCTCTTCAACCTGCTACAGGATAGCCTCCTCTGCTAGCTGTAGCCTGGGCCTCTTCAACCTGCTACAGCCTAGCCTCCTCTGCTAGCTGTAGCCTGGGCCTCTTCAACCTGCTACAGCCTGACCTCCTCTGCTGGCTGTAGCCTGGGCCTCTTCAACCTGCTACAGCCTAGCCTCCTCTGCTAGCTGTTGCCTGGCCCTCTTCAACCTGCTACAGCCTGACCTCCTCTTCTAGCTGTAGCCTAGCCCTCTTCAACCTGCTACAGCCTAGCCTCCCTGTTTGCTACCAGTCCAGGTCAGGTACCTCTTCCTCCACTATGCTCCCCTCTGTATGTGGCCTGCCTAAAGCTGCTGTTCCCCTCTCTCCCCCTGCCTCCGACCTTTCCGTACACACACACTACACATACACTTAGACGCTTAGTACTGTTATTGGTTTGGACATGTTTTATCCACTAAAACCTTCCTGGCCTTTTTGGCTCACAATCATTTCTATTTTCTGGATCACATCACCTCATACAACCTGCCTTTCTAGCAGGTACACACAAGAGACTGCCATCATTTCTAATGGTGTTGGTACATTGGACTTCAGTTTATCAACCAGGGACATTTCATCCTTCTGGATTACAAAGACTTTTGGACTTTCTACTTGGTGTGTAACAAATCTTATTCCTTTGTACTCTTACATGTTATTGCAGCAGTTCCACGACTCCTCCTCTTTAATTTTGACCAAACCGTCAATGAAAGATAAACATATGAACGTTTTAGCACTGTCCTCAGACGTGTGTTAATCATTCTCATGTTGTTCATCTCTGGAAATGTTCACCCAAACCCAGGGCCCGCTATTCATGGCCCCACTGTCTCTAATCTGTCGTTTAATGATTTTTGTGTTCGCAAATCATTGGGCTTTCTACATGTCAATATCTGTAGTTTGTTGCCAAAACTTGACTATTTAAAATCTTGGGTGCACACTGCAAACCCTGATGTTCTGGCTGTCTCTGAATCGTGGCTTAAGAAAAGTGTCTCGGATCTGGAAATTCAAATACCGGGTTACAATGTCTTTCGTCAGGATAGATCCACCAAGGGTGGTGGCGTGGCTATATTTTTAAAAGACCATTTTCAATGTTCTGTTACGCTGTCTAAATCAGCCCCCAAGCAATTTGAACTGTTACTGTTAAAACTTAAACTGTCAACAAATTTCACTCTGTCTGTTGCTGTTTGCTATAGACCACCCTCTGCTCCAGCATGCACATTAAGAGCTCTCGGTGAACTGTTGGCCCCTCACATTTCCTCTGAGTTTGTCCTTCTGGGTGACCTAAACTGGAATATGATCAACCACCCTGATTTAGTCACACAGCAATTTGATGCTTTAAACCTCTTTCAAATTGTATCTGAGCCAACCAGACATAATTTGAAATCACCCTCATCTGTCACACTGATTAATATTATTCTCACCAACACTCCATCAAACTACCGATCTGGAGTCTTCAGTCAAGACTTGAGTGACCACTATGCCATTGCATGCGTTCGCGCCGGCCTCTCTGTCAAACGTCCACCGGTGATTGTGACCAAGCGCTCACTGAAAAACTTTGACAATCAGGCCTTCCTGCAAGATGTTGCAGCTGTGAACTGGGAAAGAATCAATCTTATCCCCTCAGTGGAAGATGTCTGGTCTTATTTCAAATACACCTTTAGCCTAATCATTGAGAAACACAGCCCATTGAAACGATTCCGGACGAAGAATCGCTACAGCCCCTGGTTCAGTCACGATTTGGCGGCTCTGATCCGCCTAAAAAACGCCTTATGGCAGAGAGCAAGGTCTTCTTAGTCTCCTGCCGACTGGCTGGCCTTCAGAAAATGCAGGAACAAAACAACACAGGCGATCAGGAAAGCCAAAATCAATCATTTCAAAGAAGAATTCTCAGCCAGTGGCTCTGACAACAAGAAATTTTGGAAAACAGTCAAATCCATGGAAAACAAACTTGCTTTTCCTCATCTACCCACTTCTTTGATTTTTGATGACATTGTTGTTACTGATAAACAACGCATGGCCACACACTTCAACCACCATTTCGTGAAATCATCTCATTTCTTTGGTGCAGCTGCCCCTAACACTGATTCATCCAACACTCCTACTTCATCACCCAGTGTTAACAGCTTCTCCCTTCAACCTGTTAAGGTTTCGGAAATCCTGGATTAACTCATTAAATTAGATTCAAACAAGTCAGCTGGATCTGATGGGCTTGACCCTGTGTGTTTAAAAGCAGCCACTCATATTATTGCTTCCCCCATTACAAGCCTGTTTAACCTGTCATTTCATCTGTCTGTTTTCCCCCTTGACTGGAAATCGGCTACGATTCTCCCCCTCTTTAAAGGAGGCTCTGGCTCTGACCCGAACTGCTACAGGCCGATTTCCATTTTGCCCTGTCTGGCCAAAGTCATAGAGAAACTGGTACATAAACAACTAATTCACTTCATTGACTTAAATCATATTTTGTCTGACCTGCAGTCTGGGTTTAGGAAAGGCCACAGATGTACCACCGCTACACTGAAGGTCCTTGATGACGTCATTACTGCCATGGACAACAAACAGACTTGTGTAGCTGCCTTTATAGACCTAGCCAAGGCTTTCGACTCGGTCAACCATAACATCCTCCTACAAAGACTTACCAGCATTGGCTTGTCTAGTAGATGTTGCAACTGGTTTGCTAGCTACCTGGCTGATCGTGTCCAGCGGGTGAAGACCGAAAACATCATGTCTGAACCACTTACCATCTCTAAAGGTGTGCCTCAAGGCTCCATTTTAGGCCGTATTTTGTTCTCCATTTATATTAATGATGTAGCCAAGGCTGCTGGAAATTCCTGGATTCATCTGTATGCTGATGACACCATCATATATTCAGCTGGTCCCTCACTCCACTTCGCTGTGTCCACTCTTCAACAAAGCCTCACCTCCATCCAACAGTCTTTCCGCAACCTCCACCTGCTCCTCAACTCCAAAAAGACCAAATGTATGCTGTTTTACTGGAAAAACCTCATCATCCCCAGCCCTCCCAAGATCTACAGTGCTGATGGCTCGGAGCTGGAGTTTGTCAGCTCCTACAAATACCTTGGCTTCTGGTTGGACTCATCTCTCTCATTTAACACACACATAAATAACCTTCTGGCTAAAGTCAAAGCTAGACTTGGTTTCCTGTATCGAAACAAGGCCTCCTTCACACACTCTGCCAAATACACCCTTGTGAAAATGACCATCCTTCCTCTGTTTGACTACGGCTATATAATCTATAAAATGGCATCAAAGACCACCCTCAGAAAACTGGACACACTCCACCACTCAGCAATCCGTTTTGCCACATGTGCAGCCTTCACCACCCACCATTGTGATCTTTATAGAATGGTGGATTGGCCCTCCCTTCACACCAGGCGGCTACAACACTGGCTGCTCCTAGTCTACAAAACAATTCTGGGAATGACCCCTCGCTACCTCTCAAATCTTCTGCACATTTCCGACAGCAATCGCCTTTTAAGATCCAGTGACTTCATTAGGCTCATCATTCCAAAAGTCCGTACTGTCTTTGGCCATAATTCCTTTCATTTTGCCGCTGCAAATGACTAGAACTCACTACAAAACACGCTCAAACTCACAGCTCTCAATTCTCTCAACATGTTCAAACAAAAGCTGCAACACGTCATAGTTGACTGCTGTACTTGCTGACCAGCCCTCACTTCTCTCTCTCTCTTCCATTACAATTTTACAAAGAACATCCAGTAATCCACCTTTTTTTTGTACATAGTGTTTATTCATTTCTGACCTATTTATTTACCTATGATGTTTTTAGCCATTTTCTCATGTCTTGTCATGGCATACTGTATGTTTGTTATACTGTACTGTATCTGTGCTGTTTGTGTCGCTTGTGTGGACTGTGTTTTTATACTCTTGCTGCTGCCTCTTGACCAGGTCATCATTGTAAATGAGAATTGGTTCTCAATTGATTTTACCTGGTTAAATAAAGGTGAAAAAAAAAAAAAAAAAAAAAAAAAATTACAATATGCTGAAAGGTTATTATGGGATTTTTGCCCAATGATGCCAAAAATATTCTGCCTACTGCAGCTTTAAGGAACCATTTACTCTTTTAGACCGGATGCAACATATGCGTGTGAAAAGGCCCAAATCACACTGTTGCTGAACATATTTAGAATTTTCTGTATGTTCAGCTCATAATTCATTAAGAAGTACCAGCATCACATCACAACAGACAGGAAACATACCGGCCTGTTGCTGCGACAGTCGTTCTTCCTGATGGTCATCCTCACCGTCACCTTCTGACACGACTTCCCGTCTTCTTTGCCTGTTCACACGACAACAAACCAGATCAGTTGGAACAACATTAATATGAGATATCCAAAAACAAAACATGTGAACTGCTGCATGTAGAGACACAGCAAACACCAGGAAGGAGAGGAAGATGTCAGAGAAGTAAAGAAGCTGTAGATCATGCGCAAGCTGATATAGTGGATGGATGAGTTAGATGAAGGAAATAATGATATTAATCTTTAAAGTTAGAAAGCAACAAAGGAGGAAGCTTCCCAGTCAGTGAGCAAAGACAAATGTAGATTCTTCCAAATGAGACAAAACAAAAATATTCAAAAAATATAGAAGGAGGATGAGATCATTCATGCATTTAACCTGTACACAAAATGGCTTCAAAGAAATCTTTTCAAACATCATTAAAAATGGGTAAATAAATCAAATTAATGAAACAGACAGTTTCCGTAAACATGCTTTGTCACGTTTTATACCTTTTTAAAAAACAATCAAACAAACAAAGCACAAACTTTAAGCTGCTATGTCTGACATTTAGTGTTTTTCCACATTAAAATCTATCAGTCATATTTTTCCCCCGTGACTTTTTCACTCCATACACTGTCTGTCATCACAAGAAACTCTGACATCTGTTTGTTCTCCTACAAACAATGCAGCTGTTTTAAAGTAAGTAATATAACACGGTAATATTTCATTATAGAATCATTCATATTCAAATTCTATTATAGTATTACAAGTACTTTATTTAATATCCCCTTTCACTTGTTAATTAATGTGAGGTAGAAGAGAATAATTCAAACACAAATCAAAATACATTTTTTACAAAACTTGAATTATTTAGCTAATGTTTGTATAACTTTCACCTATTAGTAATAATATGGACAGCAGCTGTCTTCTCAACCATCAATCAACGTGTACAATTTGACTTATTTTTCTTCACTGACTCATGGAAGTTCCTAATCTGGTTACAAGCAACAATGGAGTGGTGAGAATATGGCAAACTGGGAGTAAATCAGTACATAAACTCAACAGAGACATTTGAAAGATTATACTTTTGGTTATGCTATGGCAATATTTGGTTAGTTACTAGAGCTGGGACGATACACCTATCTCCCGATTCAATACTATCACGATACAGTACTTGGGTGCCGATTTGATATGTATTGCAATTTTTAAGTATTGTGATTAGATATTGTGATTTTTGTTAACTTTTTTAACAGTAGACCATGGGAAAAAGTTTAATCATACACTTTTAGGGACTTTTACTTTGGAAAATATTTAAATTGATCCAGTAAATGTTTGATTTTCAGCATGTATGTAGTCAGAGATATTCTGTGTGAAACCCAGTGTTTCCATCCTTTACTGGATGTGTAGTGTTTAGCACTTTGGATTTAAAATGGGACGGTGCAGGTCGTATCCACGTGGACCCTCCGACTTTCTCGTTTTGGCTCGCGAATACGGAAGGGATATGACATCACGTTACTCAGACTACAACAATAAAAGCGTTAACTTCCTTCTACCTCCACATAGACTCAAATGAAGCAAATATGTTGATTCTGGCATTAAAGCAATCAATTTCAAAATCGTAAAAAGAAAACATTGCGATACATAGGTGACTAAATTTTTTCCCACCCCTGTTAGTTACATGTTAATTTGTTTCATCAGCTTGGTATGACGATTGGTTCTAAGTACTACAGTACCAATCAGCCCCAGAGGTCATTGCTATGGCAACAATAGACATGAATCAGAAGCATGTCGGCCACAATTTGAAGATACATTTTCGAGTCCTATAGAGCTCTCACATGCTAACGCATGGGTTGCCACTGTGCTGTTTGTTTTGACTTGTGAAATTGTACAAATTAAACAAAAGGAAATTTTCTTTTGTTGCAAAGAGCAGCTTGTATTTTGCAAATTTGGTGAAATAGACCTGTAGCTAATTTAGAATACAATTTAGAAAATCTTTGAGATTGCCACTTTAGACTTGCTTGTTTAAAGATTCTCTATATGATATCCAGAGCATTAATATAGCAGCAAACAACTATTTGCTATGTAAAGATATAAAGGAGTCCTGTCTACCTGAGCAGAGAATGAAGTCACTCTCCCTCTGTGTGTGTTGTAATCAGAACTTCTGTGTTTTGTTGACATAGCCAGGCCGGCCACGTGTGCCTTTTAGTTCATGTTAGTACATGAGCGTGCCCCACTGGCTAGCTCAAGGCTGCCGCTTTGCACTGCTCACATACGGCGGTTACAGCAGATGGTGCCATTGCAGAAAAGTAGCATCCACCCTCAGGTTCCCCCCATGTTAACACTGTTCTCTGTGCTCTGTCAGCAGTGTGGCTGTTGTTTTCACTGTTAGCTGCAAGCCATCGCCATGTCAGCGAGTGATAAAGTATTCGGATCATCCGGGGATCTTCCTCATCCATTGGGCCTATAGAGCAGGCGCAGTAGTATTTCCTTTAACTCCTCCTCCCAGCCCTCGCTCCAACCTCGGTCTGGGTCTCATTCACATGAACGGAGGAAGGGAAATAACTCTGGATTCAGCTACTAGTGCATTTTACAACTTTTAAGATCTGATGATTTAAGTAAGGACTATTAGAGTGTTCATACTGGGAAGTTGATTTACCTCAAAAAAAAGTATCTTCTGAGTTACAGACATCTTTTTCCCAATGGAAGTCTATGGGAAAAAGTATTTTTGGGCCCAAAGGCATCACATGACTGACACGGAAGTAATTCCATCATTTTGCCACTACGAAAATTTGCATCAAAGCCCTGCGCTCTTCAGATTCAGCCCCTTAATGTGTTTGCATTGATGATTCTTTGATGGTAAAATTTCTAACATAGCAGCTTCAGTTTTCCACACAGCGCCCCCTGGTGGTGGCGGAGCAGCAGCATGCAGATCTTCTACAGCAGCTACATGTTTGGTAAAAAGACACCCCGACACCAACCCACATCAGTATCTACTGACACATGCAGACGTCTAAGCCCGACTACTGGGCCACTACCAACAGTACATTGTTGGCAATCAACAATGCACTGCCCAGACAGTGCTAAATGGGGAAAGAGTTTAGGTGTTGTGTACATGTACATGAACCACAGGGAGGGGCAGGGGTAAATACTTGTTACTGTCCTCTCAAGTGTGACATCATTTTTGGCCTACATAAAGTATTGTGTCCCCGCCTTCTTTAAAGGGATAGTTTGGATGTTTGAAGTAGGGTTGTATGAGGTACTTATCCATAGTCAGTTACATACAGTAGATGACGGTCTTCACACCCCTAGCAAAGCACGGGAGCAAAGCAAGGTACTGCTGACGGGGGCAGCAGCTAAACATATTTTAGCCATCTAAAAAAAATCAATATCAGTTTAAGTGTACACCATATTTAGAATATTTTCACCAGTTTACCTTGCCGTCAGACAGCTCTTTCCGACGGGGAACTGGAGCCGTATCCATCTATACTTTTGCCAAATCTATCAGACTCCATTGAAAAAAACTGTAATTTGACCTTGCAGAACAAGGGTATTGCTGGTGTACCACTGCCTCGATCAGTTAGTTTGTGTTATTGTGTGACTTTGGTGAATCTGAACTTACCCTTTAAAACACCAAAGTCAAAAAATAACAAAAACAAACTAACCGATCGAGGCAGCGGTAGACCAGCAACTCCCGTGTTCTGTAAAGTAAAATTACTGTATTTTTTCAATGGAGTCTGGTGGCTTTGGTACGAGTATAGATAACGGCTTCAGCCCCCCTCTGAAACATAGACTGTATAGTCTCACGGCAAGGTAGCAGCGAAAATATTCTAAATAAAGCGTACACTTCAACTGATATTGATTTTTTAGGAGTCTAAAATACATTTAGCTGCTGCCCCCGTCATCAGCTGTACATTATTTTGCTCCTGTGCTGGTACTTCTGTCTGTTTTTCCAAACTTGGGGTGTGCCGACTGCCATCTACTGTAGGTGATACACTGACTATGGAGAAGTACCTCATACAACCCCACTGAGAAACACCTGAACTATCCCTTTAAGGTGTAAAATCGCATCGTTAAGACATCTTTTTAAGATAAAAACTTACAAAAAAGGGAATTCCCAAGCAATACTTGAGGAGAATGCAACAGCTGCACCATAATTGTTTTTGATTTTGGTTGCATGTTTTAGTTTTATTCTACTGATTTTTATTTCACAGAGACCTAAAATGAGACAGCAGTTGAGAGGACTCTTTCTGCAGAGCGCAGTGGTCAGACTTCCTGTGTGTTTTATCAAAATTGTATTTTTTGGAGGGAGTACATTGTTGAATATCAACAATGGCACTGACAAGCCTTGTTGTTTTGGTACCTCGTTCACAGTTTGTGTTAACTGTGGGAGTCAAGGGGCTAACAGGGAAAGGGAACAGAGGGAATCCAGTACCTGGTGGGATTGGTACATGATGGTAAGCTGCAGCACATAAACCACAAACCCACTTGCATGTGATCAGATGCTTTTCAGTGACTGCTTCTTCTATCATTTGGCAATTTGAAAGAGGCATCTGTTGCCATTTGTACTGAATTCACTGAAAAGCACACTGACAGATCTCTCTAATCTGAATAAACAGACAAATGTAATAGAAAACAACATCTAGGATCCAATTCAGACATTGAAGATTTTGGACTGAAGGGCAAACATGTTAGAAACATGTTGAGCAGCAGGTGAAGGCGCTCTTCAGTGTCAACTGTAGCCTAAAGCTCTACACTAACTACTGAACTGTTGCTACGCTCAGATCAGATACTCACATGTCTTGCAGCATCCGTCCATGTAACTTACGACGGTTCCACCGATCTGAGTGCAGAGAAGAGTCCAAAAGTTATAATAGAAATAAAGAAAAGATCCTTTTTGTGAGAAACCCTCCGTCTTTGCATTAGCTTGTTTTTGAATGTTGATATTTTTTGGCTGAAGTCCCTGATGGCTGCTATTTTTTCACGGTATTTTAGAACGAAGTGTGACTGTAAAACAAATAAATGGTCCTATGAACTGTTGTCAGCACCCTTTATCCCTGGTTATTTACCTCATTACTAGGGTTGTCAAAGTTAAGGCAATAATAACGCGTTAACGCAAATTAGTTTTAACGGCACTAATTTCTTTAATGCATGAATGCAACTTGTGATTTTTAGGTTGTAGCGGCTCAGTTTTAAAGCTAGAGTGAAGATGATATCATATGAAACTAGAAAATCTGATAAATCAATTGGTACCAACCATGTCAAACTAGCTTGTCGCAAAGGAGGTTAAATAACGCTCCAAACTTACTCTAAATCTTGTCATGGCCATTTTGACTTCAAGACATGTGAATGTAAATGGGTTCTATGGGTACCCACGAGTCTCCCCTTTACAGACATGCCCACTTTATGATAATCACATGCAGTTTGGGGCAAGTCATAGTCAAGTCAGCACACTGACACACTGACAGTTGTTGTTGCCTGTTGGGCTGCAGTTTGACATTTTTATGCTAAATGCGGTACCTGTGAGGGTTTCTGGACAATATCTGTCATTGTTTTGTGTTGTTAATTGATTTACAATAATACATTTTTACATACATTTGCATAAAGCAGCATATTTTCCCACTCCCATGTTGAGTATTAAATTCTTGACAATACGCCCTTGAACAGATAAAAAATGTGTGATTAATTGTGATTAAATATTTGAATCGATTGACAGCCCTACTTATTGTTTTTATATTAAAACCACTCTCTCCTTCCTCTGAAAAGTGGATCCAATAATAATCCAGTCTAATAACATTCAGAAGTATGTGACAGACAATGGGGTGATCCAGTCAACCTGCAGCATTATATTTAAAACCTGCATGAAAAGAGTGATTTTTTCGCTAAAAACATGTTGCTAAATTGTCTATATCATGACGACATTAAGCAACACCATTATAAAAGAAAAACAGTATCATACAGCATAAAAAAGTCAAAATTTAGAAAATATCTATCAAACCATGGAAGAGAATAGTCATTTAAAAGTCATTTCATTCAAACTTTAATAATTCATTTAATAAGAGATGTGACTGGTTAAGAGGAAACATGGTTGAATTTGTGAAAATGACTGTGTGTGTGTGTGTGTGTGTGTGTGTGTGTGTGTGTGTGTGTGTGTGTGTGTGTGTGTGTGTGTGTGTTGCAGCTCGCTGACCTTGATACACTCTGTTTCATTGAATGGTGGGCAGCTGAAGGAGTAGGAGATAAGCGTGGGTCCGGACAGAGTGTCTGCGCAGTCGAACTTCACGCAGTTTGATACCCAGGACTTCCCCGGCTGAAAACACACCGGCAACATCGACAACATCAAGTACTACTGCTCTGACTCGGCTAAGTTACACCCACAGGTAGAGCTGCAAAGATTAAAATAAATATCAAATTAATAGCCAATTATTTTGAGAATTGATTAATTGGTTTGAGTAATTTTTTAAGAAAAAGAAGTAAAAATTCTCTGACTCCAGCAGCTTAATTGTGAATATTTTCTGGTTTCTTTACTCCTCTATGACAGTAAACCGAATATCTTTGAGTTGTGGACAAAACAAGACATTTGAGGACGTCATCTTGGGCTTTGGGAAACACATCCACATTTTTCACCATTTTCTGACATTCTATAGACCAAATAACTAATCGATTAATTGAGAAAATAATCGACAGATTAATTGACAATGAAAATACCGGTAGGATCCTTTCTGTCGTCTTTGAGCTGCAGACTACTGTTAAGATGTGTCATGTCGTCTTTGAGCTGCAGGCTACTGTTAAGATGTGTCATGTCGTCTTTGAGCTGCAGGCTACTGGTAAGATGTGTCATGTCGTCTTTGAGCTGCAGACTACTGGTAAGATGTGTCATGTCGTCTTTGAGCTGCAGACTACTGGTAAGATACACTGTGTCGTCTTTGAGCTGCAGGCTACCGGTAAGATACACTGTGTCGTCTTTGAGCTGCAGACTACCGGTAAGATACACTGTGTCGTCTTTGAGCTGCAGACTAGTGTTAAGATGTGTCATGTCGTCTTTGAGCTGCAGACTACCGGTAAGATACACTGTGTCGTCTTTGAGCTGCAGACTACCGGTAAGATACACTGTGTCGTCTTTGAGCTGCAGACTACCGGTAAGGTACACTGTGTTGTCTTTGAGCTGCAGACTACTGGTAAGATACACTGTGTCGTCTTTGAGCTGCAGACTACTGGTAAGATACACTGTGTCGTCTTTGAGCTGCAGACTAGTGTTAAGATGTGTCATGTCGTCTTTGAGCTGCAGGCTACTGGTAAGATACACTGTGTCGTCTTTGAGCTGCAGACTACTGGTAAGATACACTGTGTCGTCTTTGAGCTGCAGACTAGTGTTAAGATGTGTCATGTCGTCTTTGAGCTGCAGGCTACCGGTAAGATACACTGTGTCGTCTTTGAGCTGCAGACTACCGGTAAGATACACTGTGTCGTCTTTGAGCTGCAGACTACCGGTAAGATACACTGTGTCGTCTTTGAGCTGCAGACTACTTTTAAGATGTGTCATGTCGTCTTTGAGCTGCAGACTACCGGTAAGATACACTGTGTCGTCTTTGAGCTGCAGACTACTGTTCAGATGCGTCATGTCGTCTTTGAGCTGCAGACTACTGGTAAGATACACTGTGTTGTCTTTGAGCTGCAGGCTACCGGTAAGATCCGCCGTGTTGTCATAAGCTGCAGTTAACCGGTAAGATCCGCCATGTCCTCTTTAGCTGAAGGCTACCGGTAAGACACGCCATGTTGTCTTTGAGCTTCAGGCTACTGGTAAGATGAGCTGTGTCATCTTTGAGCTGCAGGGTACCGGTGAGATCCACCGTGTCCTGTATAGCTGCAGGCTACTGGTAAGACACGCCATGTCTTCTTTGAGCTGGTTGCTACCGGTAAGATCCCCCGTGTCCTCTTTAGCTGCAGGCTACCGGTAAGACACGCTATGTCTTCTTTGAGCTTGAAGGCTACCGCTAAGATCCGCCATGTTGTATTAAGCTGCAGACTACCGGTAAGATACACTGTGTCGTCTTTGAGCTGCCAGCTATTGGTAAGATCTGCTACCGGTACGATTCGCCGTGTTCTCTTTGAGCTGCAGGCTACGGGTAAGATGTGATGTGTCATCTTTGAGCTGCAGACTACCAGTAAGATACACTGTGTCGTCTTTGAGCTTCAGGCTACCGGTAAGATCCGCCATGCTGTCTTAAGCTTCAGGCTACCGGTAAGATGCGCCATGCTGTCTTAAGCTTCAGGCTACCGGTACGATTCGCCGTGTTGTCTTTGAGCTGCAGACTACCAGTAAGATACACTGTGTCATCTTTGAGCTGCAGGCTACCGGTAAGATACATTGTGTCGTCTTTGAGCTGCAGACTACCAGTAAGATACACTGTGTCGTCTTTGAGCTGCAGACTAGTGGTAAGAAACACTGTCGTCTTTAAGCTGCAGACTACCGGTAAGATACACTGTGTCGTCTTTGAGCTGCAGACTACTGGTAAGATACACTGTGTCGTCTTTGATTTGCAGACTACTGGTAAGATACACTGTGTCGTCTTTGAGCTGCAGACTAGTGTTAAGATACACTGTGTCGTCTCTGAGCTGCAGGCTACTGTTAAGATACACTGTGTCGTCTTTGATTTGCAGACTACTGGTAAGATACACTGTGTCGTCTTTGAGCTGCAGACTAGTGTTAAGATACACTGTGTCGTCTTTGAGCTGCAGACTACTGGTAAGATACACTGTGTCGTCTTTGAGCTGCAGACTACTGGTAAGATACACTGTGTCATCTTTGAGCTGCAGACTACTGTTAAGATGTGTCATGACGTCTTTGAGCTGCAGACTACTGTTAAGATACACTGTGTCGTCTTTGAGCTGCAGACTACGGGTAAGAAGTACTGTGTCGTCTTTGAGCTGCACACTACCGGTAAGATACACTGTGTCGTCTTTGAGCTGCAGACTACTGTTAAGATGCGTCATGTCGTCTTTGAGCTGCAGACTACTGGTAAGATACACTGTGTTGTCTTTGAGCTGCAGGCTACCGGTAAGATCCGCCGTGTTGTCATAAGCTGCAGTTAACCAGTAAGATCCGCCATGTCCTCTTTAGCTGCAGGCTACCGGTAAGACAAGCCATGTTGTCTTTGAGCTGCAGGCTACGGGTAAGATGTGATGTGTCATCTTTGAGCTGCAGACTACCAGTAAGATACACTGTGTCGTCTTTGAGCTTCAGGCTACCGGTAAGATCCGCCATGCTGTCTTAAGCTTCAGGCTACTGGTAAGATGCGCCGTTGAAGTGCTGTTGTTGTTTTTTTCCATCGGACCTAATAGGTGGGGCGGAGAGAAAACCAATACTGGGAGATTCGCCGATCCTGCTTTTAATTTCGATGGTCAAAATTGGAAGCTACAGTAATTTCAATCAATTTCCGATTTAGAATCAAAATTGTGACACTCACTAAGGATAGGTACCTCATACAACCCCACTTCAAAACACCCAAACTATCCCTTTAATATATAATCAGTGTATAATTAGTTGACTTCCTACCTTATAGAGAACTGTTGTCCCATTGTCGTGTTCGTAGAGGCAGGAAATATTCTTACAAACACCGCAGCACGTTGTCTGGTCTTTCGGAGGGACGTAGATCTGATTCTGAAACACAAACAGTCAAGATTAGTTTTGTGAAACGATGAAAAAAGAAAATCTAAACTTTCTTTCTGAACTACTTTTTTCAGCACTAAAACAAGATAATATGCTTATGTTAGATAGTTAGATATGGGTGTTTGTGTGTTTCTCCTGCTGGTATGAGGCACAGATGTAGACTCATTTTGTATTTGTTCTGTCTACATGAATCAAGGTAAAACATGACATGTTGGGTGGCCAATAGATTTTTGGTAATTTTGTGACATAGTTATGATTAGAGAATAAATTATCTGAATAAATTTAAATGTATTAAATTGATTTCTATTTTTTTATCCTATTCTTATTTTTGTTTTATATAACTCTTATTATTTATTTATTTTACTTTCTTTATTTATCTGTATTTATTTCACAGTGAGATCGTCCATGAAACCTCTTATTGGGGGTTGTCGAATGCCCAATTCCTTTCTTGGTCCTTGAGCTTCGTTCCCTGCAGCTGTTATAAGGAGGTTCATTCCCATGATGAAGAGGATGGGGGAGATTGTGCAGCCAGTAACAATCCCCTTTTCCAGGTCTTGCCACTGAGTTGTGAACTGTGTTGTTTTGAACCGTAGCTGGATGCTGCCGAAGTAGCTGGGGATCATTCCCTTGATGTGCAGAGGGATGTGGTAGTGGTCTAATGCTGCATAAATGAGGACATGAAGAATCGATCCGTATGTGTTGGCCAAATTTAGAACTCTGAGAACTCCAGTGTGTTCCAGACATCAAGAGACGCCTGGGATCCCACCTTTCTGGATAGAGGTGCCAATATATCCGTTCTCAGTCATGTATGAGGTCATCCTTTTAGCCAGCACTGAAAAGAAGATTTTGCCTTCTACACTTAGGAGTGAGATTGTTCTAAATTGGCTGATGGTTGAAGAGTTCTCTTCCTTTGGCACAAAACAGCCCTCCGCTTTCTTGTAGCAGGATGGAATAATTTAATTTTTAATCTTGTACTTTTATTGTTCTTCACCTCCCCATATGCCACCTACTGTGTTCCCTCTGTCAATGATGATTGTGCAGTATGAATGTGTGTATATGTTTCGGTGGACTGCAGAAACTGAATTGCCCTTCGGGGATAAATAAAGCTCTCTGTATCTGTGAATAGTGCCCTTTTTCCAAATCCTCCGGAACAGCTTCCATAGCCTTCAAAGGAGCATCGGGCATTTATTGTATACCTTGTAGGGTATACCGCTTGGGCCGGGGGCAGATCCTGTTCTGGCCTTTTTCAACACCTCTTGAACTTCCTTCCAGGATGGTTTGCCGATGTTGAGCTTTCTTTCTGGTGTTTCAGCTCTGTCAATGTTTGGGTTGGCATCCAGGGCTGGGTTTCTGGAGGTGTCATTGTGAGTCTACCTCAGGAACCCTTACATCTTCTCTGGGACTGGTCAGTTTCCCGGATTTAGCTTCACCAAGTAGTGTTCTGGTGAACCTGAAAGGGTCTTTGGTGAACTAAGCTCTTTGGTTCTCCTTCTCCTTCCTCTGTTTCCGCGTTCTTTCTGCTCTCCAGAGTCTACAGAGACGTTCCCAGAGTTGACTCGTCAGGTCCCAGATGCCTTCCCTTTCATTGGCAAGGGCTCTTTTGTACCGTTTGTTGAGAACCTTGATTTATTTCCTCAAGCGTTGGATTTCTCTTTCTCTTCTGCTTGGCTGCTTTGCACTTTTGATGTTAAACTTCTTATACTCAGTTCCAAAACGCTCTCTTGCCAGGTTGTATGTTATTGTTGTGAGGGAATTGACCTTCCACTCAGCTGTTCCTGTTAGTGTGGCTTCTAGCACTTTGTCGAGGTCTTGGTCTAGTTGGCACCAAACCTTGATGTTGCTCATCATAAGCCATTTGATTTGCTCTCTCGCAGGGTGGGCTTGGCTCTCTGGGATGGTATCGGGTGGGTCCCTCCTGAGGACTTGAGGTGACACAGGTGCCAAGAGATCTTTAGTTCTGTGGGGTTCTTCCTGCCTGGAGTTCTTCTGCGTCTCACCAGGCGCTACCGCTGTGCGCTGCACCTGTGACCCTTCTTTTCCACACTTGGTCCTGGCCCTGTGTATTTTAAGCCCTGTTGTGTTCTTACAAATCTTTCCGCAGTGATACTTTACATCCAATACCTCCCCAGTAAATGTTGTGATGGGTGAGCCGTCTCTGTGTCTGTAAGTCATTCCTGGCCTTTACCAGTGGGTCCGTCCTGTTGAGTCCCTCATCCTCCCCCCCCTCTCGGGAGTCTCTGGGGGTATTGCGTATTATGAGATTAGGGCTGCAGCTAACAGTTATTTTAAGTATTGATTAATTGGCTGATTATTTTCGAGACTTATCATTGGTCTATAAAATGTGATGAAATAGTAAATAATGCAAACGTAAATCAATATTTAACTTCTAATGTCTTATTTCCTCTGACCAACAGTATAAATCAAAGATTCAGTTTATATATGTGTATATTCACATTTGAGAAGTTGGAACCAGCAACATTGTGGCGGATTTGCTTACAAAAATTACATTAAAGATTAATTGATTATCAAACTACTTGCCCATCTGTCGATCAACTATTTGATAAATTAACTAATTATTTCAGGTCAAGATAATCCATCATGCACCACCTGCTGGTTGAATAGTAAAATCTTTACCTGTGTATCGGGGAGGTTTTGGCTTTTGTGGTTCTTTTTCTACATTCATACATATTTATTGAAAAGGGAAGGAGGAGGAAAAGAAGAAGAATCAGTTCAAGATCAAGACAAGGAACAGGTTCAGGAAAAAGAAAACACGAAACGCGTGTGTGTGTGTGTGTGTGTGTGTGCGTGTGCGTGTGCGTGTGCGTGTGTGTGTGTTGGTGATCTTACTGGTTGGCAGTGGGCGGAGCAGTTGATGCTGCTGGTGCGCAGCAGATGGAAGCCGCTCGCTGGGTCGAGGCTGCGGCTGCACTGCCTGCTGTGACACAAGCCGTCGTCGTGGTGCTCCACCAGAGTCTGACCCGGCCGCAACACGCCGCGCTCGCCGAACACACACACCGCCTCCCGCACTGAACACACAGAGCCAAGGTCAGAAGTCACAGTGTACACAAGGTTACAGTTTCCTCACTTTTCTGGGCTGATGCGCCTGCGGAGCCGGGCTGTGTGCTTAACACACTCTTGCTTGATTTGATTGGCTGTCTGGGCCAAGTGTGACATTGACAAGCGGTGCGACTCCACGCCTGGTGCTGGAAAGTTGAGTATATTATAACTTTTATGCGCGTCTAAAAAACTCAAGACAAGACGCAAGAAAAAAGCGCACGGCAAGCGTGCCGTACCATGGTTTTGCGGGCAGCGTTTCTAGCAATGTGTCTCCGTGTGGTCGGGGCCAAAGTCACTTGAATTTGAATTAGCAACCCTCCCCAGCAGTACTCACCACACTTGTATCTTTTGCAGGCACACTGGTTCTGTGGGTCTGACAGGAAGACCCGGTCCAGCTGGGCAGCCTCTCCCTGCACAACACAATCAGTACCGAACCAGAGTCACAGAGTAGACACAGAAAATACATAGAAAACGTGATTAAAACACACAGTACGTATAATGCATGGAGTCAGTTTGAAGCTGTATTGTCTTGTAGTATCTTCAGTTTTTAAGCATTTTTTGTGTCTTCACTGGTTTTAAATCTCTCAGCTGGTATATGATGGCCTTCTATTAATGTTGAAACATTAAAAGGCACAATGAGTGGGAATTTCCTAAAAAGAAATGTATAGACTGATAGAAAAATAATCCCTCTCAATCATCACTTCTGACCCACTAGAAGTGTGTGGTTGTGTATGTATCTGCAGAGACCCTGCAGCCCTCTGCCTGCATTTTCTTATTTTGTTGTGTTCGGTACGTTTCTGTGTGTCAACCTCTATAAAAACTGTAGCGACCAGGTGCTGGATGGTAAGCCCACATCCAAGAGGAAGTTAAGAAAATGGCGAACACACCGCCGAAAAACGCAGATATAGCGAGGCAAAACGCCAAGCGGAGAAAGCTTGTTCCAAAACAAGAGTGAATCTGGGGTTGACTTTAACCTGCTGGCGAGCACCCTAACCCTCGTTGAGCCGGAGATGTTGGGCAACCGACAAATCCTACTCATTCTGCCTTTAAACTACCAAAAACCAGAGAACGAGAAAATATACAGTGTACTGTTTATTAAACTGACTGACCCAGTGAGTGCTATACATCATATAAAATACATCAATAGCTATCCAAACAGACAGACTGAATACTAAAAGTCGTGACGTACCAGGCCACATTTTGGGGAGGCGATCTTTTCACATGAACACTCTGAAAACAAAAAACATGAATGGTCATCATCCCCATATTTCAACTGTGTTTAGGCTTTACAAAAAGTGGTAAAATTCAGGTTTCAAAATTAAACCTATTTTAAACCCTTTTTTATGTGGAAGTGAATCTTATTCTCATAATGATTCCAAAGTAAGCTGTTCTTTTTGTAGGAGGTTTTATTAGTAGTACCGCATGTTTGGTTTGGACAGCAGCGACTCGGACTGGACATGGACACCACCGACATCCCAACAGGACATCCAAGCAGAGGACACCTGTAGGGCTCACACACTGCACACACAAACACAAAGCAAAACCAGTTATTTATGTATTCATAACTGGAAGCCTCAGAGCATAACAGATAAATCAGCCAGGCCAATAGTATCTGTTACTGTATACTCTATATTGTTAGGAATATATTTTAGCAACACGAAATTTCAGTAATACAAAACATACAGTATGTTTAAAGTAATTAAGAAAAACAGTGTCTCCATGGCATAGTTTGTTAAATGTACCATTCATGTACTGCATATCTGCTGGTCTCATCAACAAGGCCCAGGCACATAATGACTGTTTGATCCAGATAACAGCAGCTGGAGACTATAAACTGGCCGATACAGCTTTAAGAACCTGCACCAGTCCTCTGAGTGGAAATCAGTTTTTGGCGGATGATCACTTTTTGGCATGACACCTGTCCTCTCCTCTGCGTTCTCCATATCAGGTTCTCTGAGAGATTCATAACGGCGCAGCGCCAGCAGATTTGCGCCGCGTGGGTTCATGTAGGGAATGGAAGCGCTGTGCTATTAGTCGCCGCGTGAGCTGAAGCCTGGCTGTTCACATCAGAAGCACATTTCTCTGCGCTGGTCAACAAGCGATTCTGATCCTCTGCTGTTTACTATAGCGCTGTCTGTCTCTGTGTCTCTGTGTCTCTGTGTCTGTCTGCTTGTGTGTGTCTGCTCCTCTCTCTCTCTCTGTTTAGACACAACTGACACATGTGTGGAATAAGTACGTAACTTAAAACCTACGATCACAAACAGCAGTGACACCAGGATATCTATAATAAATATAGTGGATGGATTTTGAAATGTGATTAGAGGGAGGGACGGGGAGGGTTCGATTCTGCTCTTCTGATTTATAGAATATGATTTTACAGGACAAACATTTCCAGAAGAATTACTTGTTCAGACGAAGGCTGTGATAAATAATAAAAATAATCATTTAACTAGTAATAATAATGGTCCAAAATGATGTAAGATGCGTAGTTTTAAGTCAAAAACCTTCAAATTTTCTTGGGGGAGGACCCCCCAACCCGATATCTCCTTTATCTTTTATTCACTGTAGATATTCAGAATGTGTCTCTACATCCTGCTGTATAATATGTAGGAGCATCTTGACTGGGACACTGCTCCTAAAACCTGAATGATACCCGACTATAGGCTACAGATAACACAGGAAAGCACTTCAACTATTAACACTAAACACACCACCTTAACCCTATAATGTTCCAGTTGGAATATTATTGGAGTATTATATAGTAGGCCGACTGTAGAAGAGGCAAAGCCCAAGTATGTATAGCAATAAAATCACAACTGGTTATGACTGACACAGTTTAACATGCTTAAAGAAACAAGGCAAAAGTGAGCATGGCTCACATACCCCCGCTCAACACTTGACCCCGTCTAAAGTAGGGTCAAAGGTTTTGCCCTTTTGGAACTCATGGAATTAGTCTATTGAGCACAATGTAGCTTGTTATTAGCGTACCTTCCTCAAGTCCAGAGAGCCCAAAAGTTTTTAAATGTTTGGCACCCTGGACTTCTAACCCCCAAAAGGCACAACTAGACCACGCTGTCAACCATCATACCAAATTTGAACTTCAAAAGTTAAATAGTTTCCAAGTTCTGCTCCGGAAACAAAAATGTGACACGCGACTGGACGGACACGCGTAGCACTATATACCCCGACTACGTTGTCGCGGGGGTATAATAATGAATGAATAGGAATAAATCGTGATATACAAAACAACATGTGAATAAGGGGAGTACCAGCACTTATTTTTTTCCACTTCAAGCACTGGTGAATGCTGACATGTAGTGTAGAGCACTTTGAGTGGTCAGAAGACTAGAAAAGCGCTATACTGTATAAATGCAAGTCCGTTTACCATTTAACTGTACAGCTCTTTCATTTAAAAACAGATATATTGTACATATTTTTAATATGTTTTCATATTTTTATTTTCATTTTTTGTGTTTCTTGACTATGTTTATTGTTATGCACCAAAACACCGAGGCAAATTCCTTGTACTATATGTACAGTATCTCGGTCTAAATTCTTTAATAAACAAATGTAAGATCCTAAAAAAAAAAAAAAATTTTGGTTTATGTTATGCATCTAATTCAAAATCCTATTTTTAAATGTTTAAATATCCAGCCTGTAAATGTAAACATATAAAGAGTGTTCTCTGACCACATTGGTAGGCGGGGCAGCAGCGGTCCGTGGTGTTGCTGTCCACCGTCAGCACCTCGCCGTCCTGGCAGAGAGGAGGCGTCTCCGGACAGGAAGAACACACTGCAGAAAACACACACTTCATTCATCACACCGATGGCCTTAAGTTAACCTGCTGATGATTAACTGGTGGTTGAATGTGAAACAGAAGATGGAAGTTAATTTTTGAACTGACTGCAAATGTGAGCGAGACAGCAGCTGCCGTCGGCTCTGGTGGCGATCAGAGTCTGGTCCTCTCTGCAGGTGGGAACGTCCGACTCACAGAGCTCAGGATCACACTCTATAATACAGAAATATTAAAGGAATAGTTCCACATTTTAGGAAATATGTTTATTTGCTTTATTGTCAAACAGCTGGCCTAGGAACAGCTGGCCTAGGAACAGCTAGCCTAGGAACGGCATGCCTAGGAACAGCTGGCCTAGGAACAGCTGGCCTAGGAGCAGCTGGCCTAGGAACAGCTGGCCTAGGAGCAGCTAGCCTAGGAACAGCTGGCCTAGGGAACAGCTAGCCTAGGAGCAGCTGGCCTAGGAGCAGCTAGCATAGGAGAAGATGGCCTAGGAACAGCGGGCTAGGAACAACTAGCCTAGGAATGGCATGCCTAGGAACAGCTAGCCTAGGAACAGCTGGCCTAGGAGCAACTGGCCTAGGAGCAGCTAGCCTAGGAGCAGCTGGCCTAGGAACAGCGGGCTAGGAGCAGCTAGCCTAGGAGCAGCTGGCCTAGGAACAGCTAGCCTAGGAACAGCTGGCCTAGGAACAGCTAACCTAGGAGCAGCTAGCCTAGGAACAGCTAACCTAGGAGCAGCTAGCCTATGAACAGCTGGCCTAGGAGCAGCTAGCCTAGGAACAGCTAACCTGGCTCTGCCCAAAGGTAAAAAATAAATAAATAAATAAAAAAGCCTCTTAATCTCAGTAATTAACACGTTATATATTGTACATTAAAGGGACTATTTGTAACTTTAAGAAATGCTTCTTAACAGCGACACCTGTGGCCGTGAAATCAACGAAAGTCAGCGTCGAGCTCGCGCTTGCTCGCTCTAAATATACCTGAACGAGCATCGCTCAAAACAGTGAGGCGACACACGTCAGCTAAAACCACAACATCACTCTATATTTCAGCTGCTTGGCAGTAATGTTAGCTGACCAGACGAAGGTCTCTCCATGAACATGATTTACATCTGATCTTAGTGTTGGCTTTTCCTGCATCAGCACAGGCTGATGCAGCGGAGCTCTGCAGCGTGTCTCTCTGCTCTCTCCGCCCGCAGCCGGAGAGAGCAGGGAGACACCGGCACCCGGTCGGTAACGAGACGGTAACGTTACTCGCTGAGGAGCCCCGTCACTTCACAAGACACGGGAAACCTCTGTTGGTCTGGAGGAGCTGCAGCATTTATTTCTGCACAAACGTCCACTGTACATTCACTAGATATTCTCAGAGCTAAACTAACTCTTCTGCAGTGTGGAGTGAGCGCGCGTTCACGTCTAGAGGTGGAGCGAGCTGAGAACGCGCGCTCTGTCTGAGTGAAGGCAGGCAGGCAGAGGAGGAGAGGCAGTGGCTACACGCGAATGCGCATATGCGAGCGCGCATGTGTGGCGACCCGCTACATTTATACGCTTAAAAAGTTACAAATAGTCCCTTTAAGATAAAGTGTAAAAACAACAAGTTGTGGTTTTAAGGGGGTAATATTAAGGGGCCGAACTATTTCTTGGCCAGACACGGTGACTTCCTGGAGTCTTGTTGTCATCATGAGACAACCAGTAGAGACTTCAGAGAGTTACTGCTCTCTGCCAAGAAATAACAAAGTATATAACCTCCCATAAAACTACAACTTTTCATTTTTGTACATTTTAAACACATGAGATATAATGCATTATTAGTAGCTTCAGAGGTGCTGGTAGGCATTTTGATAATGAAGCATATGTATTTAAGATATTACACAAGTAGTCACTAATTAACTCTACAAAAAGACATAAAGTATCTGTGTTGGTTAGGGCTGGGCGAGAGAGCCAAAATCTTCTATCACAATATAGGTAATTTCATATTTCGATAACGATATATATCACGATATAGCATGTTTTCTGGTAATTCAATAACGAAATAGTCTATATGAAATAACCACATGGTAAAGCCTATTTTTTTATACTCCTGTGTGAATTTAATACATGACAAATAAAAAGTACCAAGTATTTTCTCAATTTAAAAACTTGAGAACAAAATGAACATAACAGTTTTAAGTGAAAATATAGAGAAAAAATAAATGAATATAGGCCTAGCCTGTATCGCGATAGAAACATATAGACATTTTTTTATATCCTTTTGATTATATATATTGTCATATTGCCCAGCCCTAGTGTTGGTATCAGTTGCTAAAGATGGTGAAGGTAAACATTTCAACACAGTGTATCCCTAGTACAATAAAGAGAAGCCATCACTCTAGTGATCAGAGAAGAAACTCACCACACACGTAGTCTGGACAGCAGGAGTCTTGTCGGTAGTACGACACCAGCTTCTCGCCGTATTTACACTCAGGAGGGAGCAGGTCACACAGGCTCTGGTTACACACTGCTCAAAATAAAAAAAAGACATGTAATGAGCCTCAGGTTTTATGCTGTTCTCTGGGAGATTTTAAACTAAAGCTCAGGAACCCTTGTGGCCTCACCGCAGGCTTTCTGCGGGCAGCAGCTGGTGTCGTCGGCCAGGCTGATGACCACCTCCCCTGCTCGACGGCATGTCGGCACCACCATGTTGGAGCAGTTGTACTCCACGGGAATGATGGAGTCGTTGTCGCAGCGGTACATGCAGCAGGCATCTTTCGATGCTTTCCACACCTCGCCGTGTGCACGAGGAACGCCGGAGCTGTCAGTGCAGGCTGCAGACACACAACATGCACACACAAAGCCGTGATAATGAGCTGACGGTACTGAAACAGACTTTGAGCACTAAGGATGTGTTATTATCAACAGTTATTGTACAATTTCAAAATAAGTTTTTTATTCTGCAATGCTAGTTTGTGGTTTTGTAGTTTCAAGAATCTTCTCAAAGTATTTTTGTGATTAAAAGAAGCATGGATCCAAAATATTAAAGAAATTATAATTAAGGTATGTATTTTTCAGGTTCCTTACACCAGTGATTTTCAAAGTGGGGGCCCAGTTTGGGGACGCCAGGGGGGCCACAGCAAATTGGAGGGCAGATGAGGGAAAATGCTATATATATATATAAATATATCATTTTTTATTTTTTTTAAATACAATTTAATTATTATTATTATTAGTAGTAGTAGTATTAGCATTATTATGTGTATTATTAGAAAATATATTTTTTTATATTATATAAGATATGGAAATGTCATTTGCCATGCCCATCTTTCTAATTTCCTGCCAGTCAAAACATCATTCATCAGCTCATCAGCTGGCAGTGCTGACCTGAAACAGTCAGCGCCTGCCACTAAGCTGCTATGCTCTTATAGCTAGCTTACATGCTAGCATCTAGCTATCGCTAACTCACAAAACTGACTCTAAAGGAAAAGACCTGACGAGCAGAGCAACACCCCAGCTGACAAAAACACAGTTGCAAAAACTCCGAAGGCCAAGTAAAACTCGCAAGTATGAGGCGGCAAGCATTAAGTACGGATTTTCTGCCGTAGTATTGTAACTGGCTTTTTAAAGACATCTTGCAAAAGGGGGGCCCTGGCCATAAGCTAATGCTATTTGCAGGGCCTTGTCATGTAAACATTTGGGAACCCCTGCCCTAAACAATCTCATGTCATCAATATCTATTGTCGTGGCCTTCAGTTGGAGACCTCCTGCTCTGTTGTATAGTAGACTTTAAACTTTCATCTTACCACACTTGTCAGGTGAGATGCAGAGTGCGGAGTACGGCCGGTGCAGGAGTGTTCCCTCGGTGCACACGCAGCCCTCAGTCAGGCCTGAACACTGGTCCGGGTCCGAGTCGAAGTCGTGGTTGGGGCAGGACTGAGACGTACATGCCGGCAGACAGGCCTGATACCGAAGAGTGTCGGGACACACGAAGGCTGCAGGAAGAGACACAAACATGTCAGCGCCTCAAACACATCACTTTACTTTACACTTTAATTTAAAAGATAATGGTGGAATGAATAGTTCTGGATTGTGCTGAATGGAGTCTAGAAAATTAACTTATCAATGCACACCATCATTGCATCAAGTATTTTGTGTTATATTTCAATAACTACACAACCACACAGTTAGGTCAGTTATTGTGGCTGCTTCAACTTCTGCTCAGTTTCAAGTTGGCTGATGTCACCAAACTCAATGGACCAATAGAGAGCTACAGGAATGAGTCCTAAAACCCGTAAATGAGTTAGCATTTTAGCACTTCTGGTTCCCTCGTCTGGAAGTCAATGGGTTTTGTTCTACGATATAAAATACGTCAATAAATATCACACTAGTGAATTTTTAAGTCTTTATGTGTCTTAAAAAAGGCGGTTGCTATCAAGTGGCTAAATGAGACTACTAAACGTCATCACGCCGACTCGTCCTCCTTTACAGCCTCGTTGTGTAAACTTGCGCTCATGTGACCGTGGTGTATCATTTATAGCCTAACGTTAGCTTTGTACTTCTGGCGATTGCATTTACTCTTCAAAAATCATAAAGTGGCGTTCATTAGTGAAGATTATCTTGCTGAAATAAACATGTCAGTATCATAAATGTGTGTTTGCCACAGAGCTGATTTTCAGCAATAATCCCAATAAAACCCAACGTAACAATCCCATTGGCTTTTTGTTGAGGGAACCAGGGCGATGCTAACATCCTAGTTGGCCTACAAAAATACGTCATCCCTGGAGCACTTTATAACAATGATAACATGTGCATGGTCTGTCCCAACAGCAACAAAACTAACAGGAGTGTCAGAGATATTGAACCAGATCTTGTAACTGCAGTGTAGAGTCACAGTATGTTAAAGCTCTGTACACTGAAGAGTTTCCCTCCAGCTCAAAGAAATGTTCAATATTTTAACAAGAGGCAGAAATCTTACGGCAGTAATCTGAACTCCTCCACTCAATGCAGATGTTGAATTTGTGGCAAGAAGCCACGTAGGCAGCCAGCGCCACACACTGGTTGTTGACATACTCGGAATCTCGTACCCAAACCTCACAGAAGGTGCTCGGCGGGACCTGGAAACAAAGAAACACTCAAATAAAGCTCCTGCTTAATATTACTATATAACGCTATAATAGTCATTTGGACTTATTTGTCAAACATGCCTTTTACTGAAAAGAAGTGAGAGAGCAATAATGGCAGAACATGAAACGTTAAGTTCAGAGCCAGGCGAGGAAACTGCTGATCTACTGGCTCCTGTGTAAGGAGAGGAACCTGGAAATGAGTTCACAGATGGGTTAACGTACGAAGGCGTGGCAGGGGGAGAAGGCGTCGTTCTGCAGCATGAGCAGGCAGCCGGAGCAGTCGCTGGTGGAGCAGTTGAGCTCGCGGCGGCGGCTGTGGCTGATGTAGCTGGTGGTGTTGGGGACCTGCCAGCTGTCGATGAAAATAGCCGGATCCTCGCTTTCGCCCAGTGTGGTACCGTTGGCCAAAGTCAGGTCGTTTGTTGGGTCTCCATCACAGAAACCTGAGGTGGTTCACAAAAACACTACATTTAATCCCTGAATGTGACAACTGGATCTTGCTGACGGATGTAGTTACTGTAACTGTTTAAGATTAGTGAAGGTCAACCCAGTTAAGCTGCCAGTGTCATCCGGCCACATGGTGCAAGACTTTGGTGCTTCCTGGTGTCCATATTCTAGTTCTCGCTGATCTTTTAGAATCAATCACAAACCAATCTGCACAAGTTATTATTTGTCTGGCTTCATAAATACAATTCTACCCTTTCTCCATCTTAAAGAGGAAACATCTTTCATATAAATGACAACATTTACAAATAATTGACAGTAACATCACGCGATAGAAAAAAGTGGTTGTGCAACTGTTGCATTTTTAGTGATTTGTTTCTTTGTGATCATTCTAGTGAGATGAAACTGTGTGCGATGCAAACACAGTATACAAGCAAGACAGGTGTTTCACAGAGAAGCTAATACAATGAAAATTGTGTGTGGAGTACGATTGCAGGACTAATAATACCACTAGGGATGTTAATAATGAACCGTTAATCAGCAATCAAAATATTAACCCATTAATGCTATCAGTTAAACGGTTAAAATAAATATTAAAAATTAAATAAAAAGCTGAGCAAAACTCAGAGGAGCGGTCACTTAAAGGGACTGTTTGTAACCTCTTACACATATAAATCACCTGGGTCGGTGTCCCATGTGCGCTCGCGTGTGGCTACGCTGTTCAGACTCAGACTGCAACACAAACTACACGGAAGCATCAAAACCGCAAAGCTCTATCTATGAAGCCCGTCTTGCAAAACAGTGTTGGCTGCGGTCTGAGGACGCGGGGAGACCGTAGCTTTGGTCTCCAGGCCGGAGTCTCTGTTGTACTCTGCTCCGCTGCCTGCCTGCTTGCTTTCACTCAGCTCGCTCCACCTCACGTGCATGCGCGCACACTCCACACTGCAGAAGAGTTAGTTTAGCTCTGAGAATATCTAGTGAATGTACAGTGGACGTTTGTGCAGAAATAACTGCTGCAGCTCCTCCAGACCAACAGAGGTTTCCCGTGTCTTGTGCAGCGAGAAACGTTATCGTCTACGACCGGGTGCCGGTGTCTCCCCTGTTCCCTCCGGCCGCAGTCGGGAGGCTGAGGCAGGAAAAGGCCTCAACGCTACTAAAACAACACTCCAAGTGTATTTTGTCCAAACAATGTTTGTTTGGTAATGATTTCAATATTTCAGTTACAAATTCAACGCCATGAAAATGTTTTTTTACTTTATAATATTTTTGACTGTTTTTATATTGAATGTACATACTTGACTTTGGATTCTTTTTTGTTCTCTTATTTACATTGTTATTGATCTTATTTGTTATTAGCTAAGTTTTCCTTGATCATATTTCATTATTATAATAAAACTACTCCATTTGGAGTCAAAATTCTACAGTTTAGTTGTTTTTTATTGATTTTATACTGTGCACAATGGTAGAATGTGATGATGCACAGGGTAAATGTCACGGCCAAAGGTTCCATTGTGTGCACATAGCCTCCTGTAGTGGATATCAGTAGAATTTAGAGCCAGATTCCCTTTCAAGGTAGAAAACCCATTTGGCACACTTTGGGTAACCAAGTGGCCTAATGGAGAGTCCTCCTGGTCATATCCTAACTAAAACCTTTGTAGAATCTATGTGCTTTGTGTTATTTATATCTGCTTTGGCTCAGTTGTATTCAAGGAGTTACTGAATGAATTCAGTGGCATCTCTGTGCATGGCATCATTCCTATAATGGTGTTATCCACTGTCTAATCTAGAACACATTTTAGGCGAGGATAAAAGTGTAAATGTTTCCTTTGGTTCATCACAATCAACTCAGGCATAGTAACAGTCACAATGTTACTGGCACTGAGGATGAATTCTCTGAGGTCTTACCTATCCATAGAGACCAAGATCATGAATATACACCTGCTAGTTGTGGAGCTATTACAGATTTATTTGGGGTATGTCTGTCTAGGCGAACCACACCTTCCAGCACCCGAGGGTTTAAGAGGTTAACCTGTTTGTGCATAGGTTTATCGTTGCAGCTGGGCGGCTTGTTAGGCACGACAACCACAGCACCTCTGTATGCAATGCACTAATCTTGTCGGTAATGAGGGTCGGCTATTGGTCAGGAAAAAAATTCAAAATTAGCATCCCTACTTACCACAGAGGCCCATTGTGTGAAGCTTGTTGCTGGAGCTGTCAGTGTCGATCACCATCATGCCGGTGCTGTGGTACCACTGCAGCTTGAGACCAGCTGGGCTGCGGATCAGGTACATATTGCCTGTGTCGTAGATCTCAAAGCCAAACTTTTTGAATCGAGGTTTGGCATACCGTGAGTTGACATAGAGCTGAAGACAAAAAGTGCATGTTATCAGATAGATTTTATTAGTTAGAAGTCCATTTTGTGCTTTAATCTGCTGATGTGACAGTTAATACACACAAGGTACAAATGTGGTTGCTTCTCACCCTCCTCTGCAGCCTGTTGATGATGATGTGGTTGGAGTTGTGTGTGATGTTGAGTGCCACCAGACACAGGTTGGTGAAATTCCAGAGGAGCTTTGGAAATAAAATCAGGTCAAAATCAATGACTAATCAAATCAGTGACTTACATTCAAATCGCTCTAAGGGAACCTGCTAAGTGTGATATTGACTTACTGATGACTCTGAATCGGCAGGACACTCCTGAACCAGGACACTGACGGTCTCATTGGGCAGCTGGGTTATTATGTATGAGGCGGCCTTGTAGATGGCAACGCTGTTCCCATCAAATGTGATCACATTCAGATCCGGAAACATAGAGCAGCGACCTGGAACACACAAGAGAGGCGACAATGAAAGCAGCTAAAAACAATAATCCGTCACATCTGAGGGAAACATCACTGGTCTGGAGAAATGTAAAAACAAGAGCATGTGGCATAATGTAATGTGTGTGTCTGTTTTCCTCACATGGACAGTCCCACTTCGGGCAGCACTTGTCTCCGTTGATGAGAATGGCAAAGCCGAGCAGGCCGCAGTTTGGCGGGTCAGAGGTAAAGGGGCAGCTCTGGGATTTGTTGAACAGGATGAGCTGGTTGTTGACGCAGATGTATTTCGTGCACTCATCGACGATCTCTGCATACGGAGGCTGGATAGAAACAAATTAAAAACTGAAAACCCAGAAGTCACACAACCAAAAATAAAACACAGAGAGGTTTGTAAGCAGGAAACAAGAGAGACTGATTTAACTCAAATTCGACCTAAACTCCAGACCTTGGAGACATATACTGTATATGTGATCAATATTGTAAACTTTTCTGGAGCTTTTGACCGTATACCATGGCCTACTTCAGGGACTTCTTCAGGTGTCATCACGTGACCTAGTTAGTACCAAATTTCAAATGACACCAGGTGGCCATATACAGCTCCCTTCCCATATACAGTACAACCACTTGTTATCATGTGATTGAAGTGTCCATTTAGTGGACTATGGATATGATCCAAAGCTCCACAATAAGCTAGCAAGTGAACTATAGCTTTAGAGCATTACTACAGATAAACTATATGTTTTGCAATATGCACCTTGTACTTCTGTATAATAAAAATAAGCATGCCTGCTGCTCTAAAGCAGGAAAAACACAAGAAGGAGAACTTCAACATTGGCTGCTGCTGTTTATATTTGCAAGATTAAAGCGGCAGTTGGTGCTCTTATTTTGAAATTTAGCTTCAAAATGTTTTTTATGGCTTTTTAGGTCCACACAGATACATTTAAATCAGTCAGAATTATCATTAAAGGGACAGAAAACATATAGACCATTTCATATTTGTAAACTAGAGCTGAGATTAATCAATTTGTTGTCAACAATTAAATTAATCGCCAACTATATTTGATAAAGGATTAATCCGTTTGAATAATTTTTTAAGAAAAAAAAAGTCTAAACTCTCTGATTGCAGCTTCTTAAATATGAATATTTTCTGGTTTCTTTACTCCTATATGACGGTAAACTGAATATCTGAGTTGTTGACAAAAGAAGACATTTGAGGACGTCATCTTGCGCTTTGGGACCAACAACTAATCAATTAATTGAGAAAATAATCAACAGATTAATCAACAATAAAAATAATCCTTTGTTTATTTCCTGTTGAAGTGTATGTGAATGACATAAGCTGACAGGAAGTAAACATGGAGCCAAGCTGTTTCCTAGCAATGCAATTCTGTTGAAACGGTCTATAGAAACTGTAAATAAAGTAATCTATATAGCAATGAATAATAACTGAACCCACCATGCACATCCTTGTAGGTGATACAGCCACTGACGTTGTACCCTCTGCTGTGTGTTTGGTCGTTTCCAGTGGTGTGTACGGCAACGCTGGTGCAGGAGGCGTCCTTGCACCTGGACTGGTGCGATCAACTCTATCTTGCTCAGTAGTTTGGACCGAGGTGGCTGCTGGGAGTGAGGCCGTAGCGGGAGTGGGAACACCGGGCTTCTGGGTGGAGATTAGGTGCGTATCGGGTGGAGACGTCACCGGTTGGGATGTGGATGGTGACACGTCAGTCTCTTTGGTTGTCAGGGTTTTCTCAGATGTGGCTGACTCCCTGGTGGTTATCGTGGGGACGGCTGTAGATACTGTGACTGTGGTTCGAGTAGGAACAGGCGCTGGAGCGGTAGCGGTGGACAGGCTGGGAAGTACTGCGGTTGTGTCAGCACGTTCGGTCGTGCTCGCTGTGGTGATGGACTCATCAGATGCTGCGACAGATGTAGACGGCATCCCTGACGTGGTTGTCGTGACAGGGCTTGGTGTGACAGTCGGTGGACCGAGAGTGGTTGATCTGGTGGTTACTGCTGGGGGCCTTGTTGCTACGGTAACCCTTGCAGTGACTGGCCTGACGGTTGACCTCTCAGTCGACGTGATTCTGGGGGTAACTCTTGTTGTCATGGGAACTCTGGGTGTCGTTCTGAGAGTGGTCGTCCGTGCGGTGGTGCTAGTTGTTGTTGTAGCTGGCGTAGCTCTTGTAGTGGACACCAGCCGGGTGGTGACTTTGTCCTGGATAGTCGTTGGCCTTGGAGCCTCGATGGAGGTAGTAGTTGTGTGCAGCGCAGACCAAAATAGCGGCGGCATGGTTGTAGCTCTCGTTGACACCTCCACTCTGCCGGTCACTGGATGTGTCGTCTCTGTAATCGGTTGTACGATGACGGGACGGAGAGTGGTGGCGACAACACCTGGTGGAGCTCTTGTAAAGACGGTGGTGAGAAGTGTCTCAGGAAGACCAGGCGCAGGTGGACGTGGGGGTGTAGCCAGTTTCTTGGTTGTGGTAGCTGCAATTTCTGCGGTTGAGATTTCAGGAGACATTGAAGTTTTGGTGGTGGCAGCAGGTGATGTCGCTGAGGTGACAACCGGCTGTGATGTTACGGGAAGACGAGGCACTTCAGTAGTTTTAGTAGAAGTGACTTCGTGGATGACAGTTTCAGAAGTGACCTCTGGCGTAGTCTTCACTGTGGGACTGTAGGCCGGGGTGGAGGAGGTCTCCCAATGCCACGGCTTGGAGGTTTGCACGGTAGACGCAGGATGGGTGGAGCTCTCTGTTGCTGGTAAAAGTGGAAAAGCAGTGGTTTCCGTAGAAGAAACTGGCGGTACAGTTGGTTTTGTTGTAACAGGAGGACCTGTGGACACGGTGGATGTTTTTGGAACCTCTGGAGGTCTAGATGTTGAGGTCTGAGTCTCTGCTGTTGGGATGGCAGCAGACCAGGAGGTTCTCTCAGCATAGGTTGTGGTGGTGGACACAGTCGTGGTGTCGGTAATCTTCAGAGGTGGAGGAGCAGCCGTTGTTGTGGTAGCTCCAGGTATTTCAGACACAGTGGATTCAAGTATGGTCACTTTCTTTGTTGTTGTTTTCCAGTCTGTAGCAGCTGATGGTGCAGTTGTAGTCGGTGCAACATGGATTGGGGTTGACGTTGGTAACTCGGGAACAGTTGTTGCAGAAGTCGTCGGCCCAGTGGGAGTGGTGTGCAGAATCTTCTCTGTGGTAGCAGGTGGTTTTGTTGTCTCTGGACTTATGTACGCAGTTGTTTTACTGGTGATGGAAGGTGCAGCTGGTGTGACTGATTCTGTGGTTTTAGCTGAAGTGACTGTGGGCAAAGATGCAGTTCCTGTTTCGACAGGTGGTGAGGTCGGGAGAGGTGTGGAGGTTAAGGAGGCTGTGCTTGGTAAACCAGGAGGGATGGGTGTAGTTGTGGTTGGGGGAAGTCGCTCCACTGTTACAGGTTTAGCGCTGGTGTCTGCAGTAGTAGCTGTACTTGGTAAAGTAGTCCTGTCTGAAACTGGAGCTGTCTCTGAGACCGGAGCAGGACTTGGACTAGAAGCGGTTACAATCGGAGTGACTGCTGCTGAATGTGTTGTAGCCTCTGTGGTCTCTTCGGTTGGCTGCACGACAACAACAGGCGGAAGGGTACTGATGGGGGTTGTCCCTTCCACAGAGCTTGTGGTCGGTGCTGTAGTGGTAGATGGATGCAGGGTTGTGGCAGTGGTGGTGGAGAGCGGCTGCAGGAGGTCGGTGGGCTTGGTGAAGGAGGAGACCCAGAACAGAGCTGTGATGGCGAAGGGAGCACTGCTCGTCCTGGACGTGCTGGGGCTGAAGTGGCTGGTAGTAGAGCCCACAGCTCTGGTCGTCCGTGCTGTTGTACCTGCTACAGTGGTGGGCGAGGCTTCAGTCACTCTGACAGTAGACAGCGGCTCCTCCACCTCTGGCCTGACAGCAGGGGGCGCTGTTGGAGGAGACGGGGGTTCAGCTGTTCTGAGAACTTCAGGAGCTGCAGAAGGAGAGACGGTGACTGGACGGGGAAACTCATCAGGGCCAGGTGGTGCCTTAGACGAGGTTGTGTGTGTGCTCACGGCAGAAGCAGTGGTGGTAGTGATGGCCTGGAGGGGGGTGGTGGAGGCCGCTGTGCTTGTGGTGGTTGCAGAAGTGGCAGCTGCAGAGGTCAGCTGAGCAGCAGACGGTGTTACAGGCTGCACATCAACTGGAACCTTAATGCCTGAAACCAAATAATAAAGAGTGTATTAGAGAAGCCCTGAGCTCGACAGAGACAGTTTATGAGACGGACAGTTCCCTTTGGCTCTTATTTCATTGGGTATTAGCGGTAGCGGTTAGCGGTAATTTTAAACTACATGATTTATAAATTCTATGGTTGATGACTCCATTGTTCATCATCTCTCTTCTCTTTTCATTTCAGGGTTTCAAACAAACCGTTCACCCCAAAATCAATAATACATATTTTTCCTCTTACCTGTATATATTTTTATGCATTTTAGCCCATTACATTCAAACTTATTTAAAAAGTTTAAGATAAAACAATATTAAAAACAGATAACAATATTAAAGGGACAGTTCAGCCTAACCTCCTACCTGTAGTGCTGTTTATCAATCCAGATTGTTTTGGTGTGAGTTGCCGAGTGTTGGAGGTATCGGCCGTAGAGATGTCTGCCTTCTCTCTAATATAATAGAACTAGATATCACTCGGCTTGTGGCGCTCAAAGCACCAAAAGAGTACATTTGAAAAACTCAACAACAATGTCTCTTTCCAGAAATCATGACCCAGTTACTCCAGATAATCCACAGACCTTGTTGTGAGCAGTTTCATGTAGGAACTATTTTCTTTCTATCGAACTACACCCGCCAACCGTATCACCGCGCAGAAGGAAGTGTGCATCTACTCATGGACAAGAGGCTCATAGCTAACCGATACTGCTAGCTCACCTAGCACCACTGAGCTAGCCAACGTTACAGCTCAGCTGAGGAGGACGCCATTAATATTAATATCATGAGCACGAGCCTCTTGTCCATGAATACAATTTTCAGCAATGATTGGAAGTTGTGCAAATGCTGCTCAACAAATATGACCCCAATCGGCCTGATGGGGGCGCTATAATTAAAGGTCAAAATGTTTTACTTTCAAAAGTCACAAGTCCTTCACTGAAGTCTGGTTTACACAGACGTTGGTACAGATATTCATCTCTGTTCACTCTACCAAAAAGCCTCTTGGACCACTGAAGTCCGCCTGACTAGATTTTTTGCCATTTAACATTTTTTTAAAAACACATTTTTAACGTCTCCTTCTAAACCGTTCCTCCGATTTGTATCAAATTTTCTGCTCATCATTATTCGACTAAGCTTATCAAACGTTATCTACAGCTTGTTGACAACTCATTGCATTTTGAAGATATTGACCAATGAACTTTGAAAGGGCATGGCTCAGCATAGCAACAGGCTGAACTCCACACCCGTTGGGCCAATCATCATGAAACTTAAACATAAGCACCTGAAACATGCCTGAAAGTTTAATTCCAATCAACCAATAGGGGGAGCTACAAATGTAACAGATTTGGTCGTAAATGAATGAGCATCTGTCCCACTGTCATAAAACGTACTCGTTATCTTTAATGGAAGTATTGGAAAGTGTCAAAGGTCTAGCTCAACCCCTCGCAGCTTTCAACTTCTAACAGTCGTGGCTTGAACCCTGGAATCACCGCTTAAGGTTATATTCGTTTTTTGGTATTTTTTATCTTAAGCTTTTAAAATAAGTTTAAAGTTAATGGATTAAAATGCATAAAACATGTTGGAATGAACAATGAATTTCATTACATATTCTCACCTGTTGCTGATTTTTTTTTTTTTTACTTATCAATTTCTAATTTTGAGGACACAGCTGGGTGGAGACCAGAAGAGGCATCAATAAGTCCATCAAAGTTAACAAGCATTTAGTATATTGGAGAAGAGTTGAGCACCTTGGTGATAAACCTTTTAGTGGTTATTTTAGGGCATAGGTGTACATGTTAAGATTTTAACTAATAACACCATTTCAGATTTTTTTCCACCAAGAAATCAGTTTAACATCTGACGAGCAAAACATGACAGAAATTCGTCTGGGGATACTCACAGTCCTCAACATTGACACACCGACGGGTGACCTCATCCAGGACCATGTGAGGGGGGCAGACAGGAAGACAGCCCTCCACTCTGCACAGAGAGCAACACACAGCCATGAAACAAACTGTCCACTGTACAATAAACGTCATGTTTTATGTTACTTTCAGGTTATAAAACACACATTGGTTGTGACTGAATCACAGTTAAGACTGGACGCAGGTAAAAACCGTCTCAAACATCACTTCCACGTCTTTTCAGTGCAGGCATGAAGACATGAAGAGAAAATCACACACTACTATAAATATGGTGCATGGAATATTTTGGTGAGTAAGAATTTCACTTTTCCTGCACGGATTATATTTTAAATTAGAGTAAAGAGTAAAATGTGTGAGAGAAGAGTTTAACTCTTTGTACATTGCGGTTATTTACACCCGATAACTACATCCTCCCTGCACTTAGCATTGCTCACTTTAAATAAATAACATAATTAAAGATGTAATTGGAAAAAGAAGCTCCATCAGATCGAACATCAGATATTTAATTAGAGCTCTGTACGGGCCTGATGTGTTGCTGAAGTCCAGTAGAGACTGTCTACAGTTTGAGTTGTGTTGAGCGGTATTGAAAAGGGCAAAGGTCTCACTGTGGAATGGCGACACAGGCTTCAGCTGACGGGTCACTGCAGGTCTTGAAGCAGGGGATGACGCAGGAATCGTACCTCCACTGACACAGAGGACCAGGCGGGGCGTCTCGGCTGGGGCCTTATGAAAAACACACAACAGTTTACTCATTTCCTTCAAGCTCACCGGACTGTTACGTCTCTGACATTGAGCCTTGCTGAAGTGTAAAGGTATAAAACTCTTTGAGGAAGAAGTCCAGCTCTGACGACCTTAAAGGTACAATAAAATAGAATTGGTGAATTCAAACTTTTGTGGTATATAAACAAATGTCCACTTTCATATCAGATTGAATTGTACCACAGCTTGATGAGCATTATGTCTGTAAACCCTAACCTTTCCCTACATTTTCAGTAGCCTTAAAGTTAGAAAGGAAAAGACATTTCTTTTAAACATTATGAAACCACATCTAGTTTAAAGGTATAATATGTAACTTTTCCACGTTGTGTACTTACATTATCACATATTTTTCCAACAATTTTGAAAACCAGAGAAATCTGTAATTTGAATCAAGGTAACAGTCCGTTTCATTTAGTCGCCTGTCAATGGCGTCATCATATCCCCTTTGCGCTTGCATCAGCATTGTAGTTGTCTGACAGAAACTGTCATAAATTGACTTTTGAACCACTTTTAAGCCACATTACGATACAGTTTTTAGATCTTGGTCGTTTTTAACTATATATTTTTGACAGGATGGAGGATTTTAGTTATTGGACGTCTGGATCTTAAGTTCTCAGAGAAACAAGCTGAGCAAACACTGTGTCAACCAAACAGTGTCAGAGAAACACAGATTTTTAACGTGAAACTGCTTTAATCAGTATTTTTACTGGTTTTAATCATCGGGTCCGTTAGATCTGGAGGGGAGGAGACCTCTGCGGATAATTCAGCTCCTGAACGATGAAGACTGAAGGAATCCTAACTGGGAGAAGCTGACTGCAATGACGGTGAAGATAACAACTCCCATGATTCCACGCTACTTCAAGATGTCTCCAGACTCCGTCTTTTCTTATTGTTTTGATTGAGAAACCCCTAGCGGCAGAACATTACATATTGTGTATTTAAGTACTTGTATCATGATCGCGTTCATGTATTTAATGGTTGCACCATCACATCAAATGGAAATATTGTGCATGGCATGTGTATCATTTTATACACATATTTGGTATCTTTCGAATCTTCGGGAACTTGATTGAAATTTAAAATAAAGTTATGTGGTTTTGAACAATGCTTTGCCACTAGAGTGCTGTAGGGATGACGTATTTTTGTATGCCAACCAGGAAGTTAGCATCGCCCTGGGTCCCTCGACATAAAGCCAATGGGATTGTTTGGGATTATTGTAGAAAATGAGCTCTGTCGCAAACACACATTTATGATACTTTGAACGTGTAACATTTATGATACACGTTTTGTTCAGCAAGATAATCTCCACTAATGAACACCACTTTTATGATTTTTGAAGAGTAAAGGCAATCGCCAGAAGTACAAAGCTAACTTTAGGCTATAAATCAACTCCACCATGGTCACATGAGCGTGAGTAAACACAACGAGGCTGTAAAGGCGGACATGTCGGTGTGATGACGTTTAGTAGTCTCATTTAGCCACTTGATAGCAACAGCCTTGTTTAAGACACAAAGGTTTCAAAATGCACTAGTGGGATATTTATAGGCGTATTTTATATCGTAGAAGGAAACGTTAAAATCTCGGCTCGGCTGCTCTCTGAGCAGAGTATGCAGCCAGAGGAGTCAGGCATCTATCTGAAAACCCATTGACTTCCAGACGAGGGAACCGGAAGTGCTAAATTACTAACTCATTTCCAGGTTTTAGGACTCATTCCTGTACCACTCTATACACGAGTGTTCAATAATGAAACCACAGGTGGTTGCAGCAGGGTCAGAAGTGTTGAAATATATCTTATAGTCTCAATTAAACTGCTCATACAGTGTTGATACAAAAAAAAAATACTCTGATGTCTCCTCAATCTGCCGGAAAACTTGTATAGGAAAAGTTTATTACTTTTTTATTATTTTTTATTTTATTACTAATTATTAAGGTTACTAAGCTAGACCGGCTGAAAATGATCCTCAAATGTTTTCACAGACCAGTAATGTGATGAACTTAGAAAGCCATTAGTGTCCGTCCGAAGGCTGGACCTCCACTCTCGCTCTGAATGTGTTCGGCATTCACTGCACTCAGCAGGAAATCCAATCTGCTATTGGCTCCTACCCTTTTTCCATTAAGCAACATAAATGCTGCTGTATTTTTAGCATCAGTGATTAGCTCGGCTGCTCTCTGAGCAGAGTATGCAGCCAGAGGAGTCACTAGTCTTGACCTTTGATCCCTGATGGCCAGCTGAACACTGAGCAAAACTTCCTGAATCCTCAATGAGGCTTAAAAGTATTACTAGAACCTCAACATGCCTTTTGCCGTCAGTGTCTCTGACTCTTGTCAGGTCAATGTAATTCTACCAACATAATAAGATAAGGAAGCACACTGGCACTAAAACACTGGAGACATCTTCTTGTAGTTATGACTTCTGTGTATTACTGTAGAATAATGACTTCATGTAATGAGACAAATGTCTATGCAGGGTTCAAAATATAGGGGGGACGTGGAGCTCAGCTAGTTAGTGCCAATGTTTTTTTCTGTATAACTGTATATTATGTATGTGTATGCATATAATAATTATTATATTTAAGTTCCTAAAATAAATAATACTACTAATAATAATATACCAATATTACTCATAGTAAAGCAGATGTTAACGAGCGTGTTTATTTGCACATAACAATCTCCAATGATTTGTGTCTCATAAACACAATGCTGTCTATTCCTGCTGTGGCCATCCATGCGGAGGGGCGCACTACTCCACGTTACACACCATACGTTGTGTTGACCAGGCTAAATATTCTCTGTATAAACTGAAGCATCGTATGTTTTTGTCTCACCCCGTTCCGTTCCATCTAAAAGGAATGACGTTCCAAGTGCTATTCAACACATAATACATCCACGAGCGCTTGAGCAACACTTCAACGGTGACTCGCCAACAATGTAGCCGGCCACAATTGGCCGTTTTGTTGCTTTTGTCACTCGTAGTGTGAATGAATCTTTAGTCCCTCCCACCTGAGATGCGAGCGAAAGAGGCAAGGAAGAGACACAAGGAGAGAGGAGTCGAGGCAACAGGCATTTAACAAAATGAGACATCCGTGCTTCGGAGCAGTTGTTTCAAAGCGACGTCAATTACATCTGATGTGTGGCACAGCTGCGTTTCACGCCTCTTTTATATGCCGAAAAGACTTCTGCAAAGGATACACCTCTGCATCCTTGCTCATAGCTCCTCCAGCAAGCCTCCTCTCTCCTCCAGATGCATTTTAGGAATTGAGACATCAGGAGACGAGGAGGAGACAGGAGACGAGGAGGCACAAAATAGAGAAATGAGAAGAGCGGTCTCAGTTTGTTTTCTCTTCCAAACAAGTTTGACTAACTTTGCCATTTTTAACTATGAAAAATAAGACCCAGTTTGCATGAAACCAGAATTTCCCTTTAAGATGCCTAAACAAATATACCATTATTTATTTGATTTATTTATTATATATACACATTTTTCTCTGTTAGAGTTTCTGAGCCAAGGCAGTTTACAGTTTCTACTGAGGCTGTAAAACACTTTGGGAATAACTGAATGTTTTCAATGGTATTAGAATTGAATCCATTATTTTTGTCTCCAATCTGTTTCATTGTTGAATGAGATGTTTAGGGGTGACTGACACCCCGGTCACCATGGCAACACAATCTTTTGTTGGAATAATGTGGTACTTTCAATGCGACTGCAGCATCTGTAACCCTGACTTTCAGTGAGCGGTGTGTGTGTGATGTGCTCGTTTCAGTGCTGCTAACCTGTCAGTCTGAACAGCGTGGCCTTGCGGAAGCTGTCGGTGTGTCTGTACTTGAGCAGGTGGAGGCGGGCCGGTATGGCGTGCAGGAAGAAGCCGGGTTTTGCGTGGGACTCCAGCGAGTCGTAGCCGGGGATCCAGGTGTTTCTGTGGAGGACAAAGGTGGCTCCGTCCCAGAATGCCTCGCTCTCCTCCCACTTGGCCAGCCTCACTTGGCCGCTGGGGCTCGCGTACAGGAAGTAGTTCGGTCTGTCGGCCGCCTCAAAGGAAACCCGCGATGTGTCTGTTGAGAACAAAATGATTCTTCAGTACACCAGGAAGCAGGGGAGCGTACAGAAGGCAGATACTGAGATATCTAGAGGTTTACAATGAGCGTCCTAATCAAGGACAATTTGACCATGTGGACAGGTGCACAGGTGGTCATTAAAACCACCAACAACCCACAGTGGCAATATATTAAAGTATACTGCTTTACTCATTAATTAAGCAAATTAAAATTAAAACTAACGAAAACCTTTGCAATATATACACAACATATTTGGTCATTGAGATCAGAGGACTTGTGATTAAATGGCTTCCTGTTGATTTCTCACAGTCCAGCAGAAATACAGTCAAGTTGCTTTCTGTGTCAATTGCCATAATACGCCGTTGAATAGTTGTGACTTCCGACAGCAGGAAAAAAATTATAAAAGTGAAGGCTTGCAGAGAGAGGAGTTTAAGTGCTGCACAGAAGAAATACATAACCTCAGAGTGAGTTCTTGTAGTGAAATGAATCCTGCTATGTTAATAAAGTGAATGAATGACTGAATAGAAAAAATAAGTCACCGTGTGGTCGGGCTCTGCTGAGGCCTGGCGTCATCATAAACTGCGAGAAGACTCCAGGGGCGGCGGGGACGCTGAGGTTGCCCCGCTGCAGGAACACGGAGCCACTGGACCTGCTGGCTGCCAACAGCATCGTCCCATCTCTGAATGTGATCAGCCTGAAGGGACCTTTACCCAGAACTGCAGACGGGAGGCCATGTTAGTGCAGCAGGGGTTATTGTTACAGAATATTTAGTTTTTAATGTTTCAGATGTATTTTTCCACTAGTGTCACCATATGAAAATCAAGATTTGCATCATCGTTAGGGCCGTCCGCGACCAAAGATGTTCTCATTCGACTAACACTCGCACGGTTTTGTCGACTGATCAATTAGTTGATTTAATCAACAGATCTGTAAAACTGAGTTTCTCCACAAAGAATCACACAAAAGCACCATCTTAAATCTGGTGTTTACCAGAGATGTGCTCATAAATGTCTTGGAAATAACTTATTCAGCATGAAGAAAGCATAAAAAATAATTAATCGACTAAAGAAATCTTAGTGGACTTAGACCAAAACGACCGATTAGTCGGCTAATGGACTACGAGGGAGCAGCCTGCATCATCGTCGTGGGGAGGTGTGGTGCTGATGTTTAAAATCAACCAGTGGCTGTTTGGAGCGGAAGCAAAAATACAACCAGTCAAGTAGCTAAAACTTGCAAAAAAACAGTGGTATGTTTGTTTAAATGTCACTCGTGAATCTGTGCACATGTGTGAGTGACCACATGTGCAACTGCCTCCAGTAGCAATAACTGGAGGTGGAAATAATCCTGTTTCACCTTTGACATGAAAGAGGCTCACACTTTCTTCTATATTTATATACATTTGCACTATGTTGTATACTGTATATTTTTAATGGTGTGCTGTGTTATGTGCATTGTATGTACCTTCGCTGTACTTTGGGAGAAGCTAAAGACACATTTCCACAATAAAGTTATTTTATTCTAATCTAATCTAATCTAATCTAACAGCATCCACCAACAATACTAAAACAGCTGCTCTCAACATCATGCACTAATAAATACTGTGAATAATAATGACCTATTGATTGATCAAGTTTGATTTATACTACTTATACTTATACTATTACTTGACAATATTTTGAATCCTAAACGTGTGAATGTCAGTGTGCCCTGTATCACACTCAGCTCAGCCTGTTTTATCAATCATTTTATATTGCCATGTGGAAAGTGTTTCATTTACACAGTATTTATAGATCCAACCTCATGTGAGTGTAGGTGTGTTTTGTGTAGCATGTAAGTCGGTGGAGAGATTTCTAACCTTTGTTGTAGAATTCACAATCATACGCTGCAGAGAGAAGCACATGGACAATTAACAATATTAATAAAAGTAATAGATGTTACAAAGTGCTTCATAATCAAGAGAAATAAGTAACCTACCACTTTTTAATGAGGTATACAATATTTCATTAATGATTATTATTACAATAATGCTTATTATTGTAATAAGATATTGGCGTCAGGCTTCAGATATAAAATAATAATACAGGTTTTTCACTTACGGCACAGAGACGGGGAGCGCCAGTCGACAGGAACGCCCTGGTGGCAGCAGCGCTGGGCATATGCCGCCACGCTGGTGCAGAAACACTCACAGTCGCCTCCTCGACTGCAGGCACACGTGTCTGCCAGGCAGTTCATGTAGAACCAGGTAACGTCCACCTGAACAACAAACACTTCTCAGCAATTTATCGAGAATAAATGTATTTTAAAAATTCACCGTTCTCACAAAAACCTCAAGGACAGGTAGGATTTACAACGTACTGGGTTCTCAAGTCATACCTCACCTTCATTTATTAACTATTTATTTAATTTGACAAGTATCCAGCCAAGAGGGACAAGTGTTTGATACTCAAAAGATTATAAATACATGACATGAAGAGTTTCACAAATACAAACACAGGCACATATTTGGGTCATCTTTGTTGAAAGTCATATATTAACAGTAAAAGACAATCAGATGGCAATGAGCGGTTTGACATGGGAGTTTTCAGAAGTGACAGCACTCCAAAGAGTCCCACCTGCAGGACGGAGGGCTGCTGTTGTGCTGTTACTCACCACCGGGTGGCAGACCTGGAAGACCTCACTGAGCAGGACGCCACACTGCCGCTTTGCAAACGGCTCTCTGAGCGGACTGAGGCTGCAGGGGTGTCTGATATCTGGACTGTTCACACACTGAAAACACACACACACACACACACACACACACACACACACACACACACACACACACACACACACACACACACACACACACACACACACACACACACACACACACACACACACACACACACACACACACACACACACACACACACACACACACACACACACACACACACACACACACACACACACACACACACACACACAGTGGTGTTGAATTTTTTATTAAAGGTTAAGTAGTAAAGTCTGAAAAGTCAGGTCTAATGCAATTTGTTGGTTGAGGAGGTTAAGTTGATAAACATTATCAGTCATGAATGAATATTAATGTGTTGAGAATGTTTGTAAATTAAAATCAAGAGGAAGTGAGTGTTCAGTTTTTAGAGACAGATCCTGCGATGATCTGATAAAAACAATGGTGATTATAACAGTTATTATTAACATCATATCACATCATTTTTCAGTGAAGTGTTGGACACAAAATATGACTGTGTTTTTGTCTGTTATATAACTACAATGCTCTAAATAAAAGGCTTCACAGGGTTAATGATGATCCAGGTGACTTTTCACTCACCTCTGCTGCAGTCCAGCTGTTTCCAAACTCCTGAGGAGTCTGGGAGTCGATGTTGTCGGGTGTCCGCATCTCGTTCACCGTCTTCATATCAAAGTTCCCGCACAGCCCACTTAGCTTCCCCTGAACACATCACCAACAGCTCGCTTTAACCGGATCACTTTTATACATAAATATCATCACATCCTAAATAAAATGTCCTCTTAAAAGGTTCCATATGGTCACAGTTTACCCAACAGAGTGCACTACCCTATCTGTTCTTCTTATTCTGCTTTGAGGGTGTGAATAGCGCTGTGTGCTCCTACTGCAGTGTTGTTGCAAGACAGCCTCTGACCACCGGCGGCAGCACTGAGCACTCTGCTGCTGAGCACACCTCCAGTTGGTGAGAGAGGAATAAATCATGCCACATGTTTGAGTTTGTGTTTTATGAATGTCTGTGTGACTAAAATGTTCAGGTTTTCTCTGATAGCCATCATAAACTCAAATATTTGACAGAACAATCTCAACGTACTTGCTTGTTGCATAGCTTTTTTCGATTTGTTTTTATATCACACGTCATCAGCAAATGGAGTTTACTCAGTTGGAAAAGGTCAAGAATGAATTAGAATCAAATTTTAAACCAACATGGACAGGAAGTTTGAACATGTACAGTTATATGATGACTGAGCATAGCCCAAACTGATGATGACGACCATGTGATACGGTCGAAAACTCCCAAACAGGAGAGTAAGAGGAGCTTTTAATGATAGTGTTTTAAAGAATAATGTTTTACTAAGAGATTTAAAAGTAGTAATGGATTTAGCAGACCTAATCTCAGCAGGTAAATCGCTCCAGAGTTTATTAGTCACCAGTCGGGCTCTGGGAACGCTCAGAAGGCCATCAGCTGATCCAAGAGGGCACACAGGCTCATGAGGGGTTTGTAGATCTTTCCTATAACTAGGGGCCTGCTTATACAAAATGCTTTTTCTGTCAACTTCAAATATATCCTCATCAGGGAGGACAGGGCTGATGGTGAATGTAGTCTGAATAGGAAGACATTTTTGTGTAACTGTATATATTTGAACTTTTAGTCACTCTAGAATCAAACAAAGACACTGAACTAGCGTCCTACCTGCCAGCGAGGTCCGACCTGGATGTGGACGGTGGTCTTGCGGTCCCAGAGGACGGTGACGTCTTCCTCTGGGAAATGAACCACTGTGAAGTACCCGGCTGGCCAGACGTACATCCTCTGCTTCCTGTCGATCACGCTGGATGGATTCTGCAACGGACAGAGTGGTTCCATTTTACTGAAATATTCTCAGATGTTATTCTTGAGTTGACTTAAATATGATTTGCCACCAAAATTAAATGCATGTTTACACATAATCTACTTAAAGGTGCGACAACAAAACCTTAATTTTTCAGTTGTACATATTCTGTATTTTAGAATTTATGCTTCTTTTTCATGCAGCAAATTCGCAGCTGGCAAAAAATATATTGAAAGTGACACTTACTGGCTTCCCAGTGTCATCATCGAATGCTACGAAGGATCTTCCGATGTTGATCAGCAGAGATTTCCTGCAGATGACTCCGCTGTCAAAACAGTCAATGTTCTCGGCTGTTACACTGAGAATCACATCAGCGCTGCTCTGTGGAGGAGAGGAAACACAATCACAGAAACTACAAAAGCTGCTGACACTAATATACTGTATATATATACAAAGTAAGTATAAATATATTAGTCAGTGGCCAAAACAAGCACTTTTAGAGGACATAAACTGACGGTACCAGGTTGCCCAAATGATGACATTACAGCTAGTTTTACAGCTCCAGCGTTCTCCTTCAATACTGGACCAATTTCAAAAGGTGTTGTTTAAAGTTATCCTTTAAAGGGACTTTAAGTGTCTTTTCACTTTATCATCAGATCATTTTGAGCTGCTAATGTCACAAGATGACCTTGTTTATTAGAAACTGCAGTGATCGACTTTAGAATTGAGTATTTTTCAATAAAGACTGATAAACCCCAAAAAACACCCCAAAACTAGAAGCCTTAAGTGTGCAGCTGAATAGTTAATGGGTTCAAATATTTAAAAAACAATTTTTTTTCTCTCTCATTATAAATAAATACTTTCAATACCTTTACAAGATAGACTTTGCATGCACCAACGTAGTCAAACAGGAGCCCATCAAACGTCCTGTAGTGGCGGTCACCGTAAGCCATGCACATGGATGGACACGGATGAAACACACACTGGAACGTCCCATGCTGGCAAACACTACAAAGACAGCAAAGCTTCAGTGATTCAGCATCAACTTGTTCCCACTTCGTGCGAGGACATTTTTTTCATGTCTAATGGCCTCCTTTTTGTTCAAGAGCCTCAGGTTTACAGCAGGCAGAGAAGTGGCTGGTGAATTGTCAAAAGGCTGAATCACTGCTCATTGCACTATTAGGCTGTCATCTACATCTTCTTCCCTGGCTGTGGCTTGAAGAAGAAATGGAAGGATGGGAGAAAGACTGAGATCACTGGGAGAGTGTTTCCTTTCACCAGCGATGAACAGTCTGAGGCAGGGGGAATCAAAGAGTTATACAAGGGCCTGCTCTGTTTTCAAGGCCTTTTTCTGTCCCGTGATAACAGAGAATTATGGATATCAGGTGGCCACTTTCGCTGCTCCAACAATCTCAGGACTCCACGCTTTCAGGCAAAATCTGACTTTGAAAAATTAGCAGCGTTGGTGGAGATTTGTCTTAATTCTGACAGATACTGTTGGCGAATGATTGGTGGGGATAATACTAATTTGTATGCCATGACAAAATGGATAGTAAACAAAGTTTTCTATAAAAGCTTGATGGGATTTTAAACGTGGCTGAATCTTAATAAATGCATGAACGTACCACTGATGGCACGGGGAGGAGACTCTGTCGCCGGGGTAATATTCCTTTCCTTTCCATAGACAGGGGCAGGATGCAGGTTCAAAGCACTCGTCTCCATGTTTCAGCAAGCTGAGGGCAAACACAAACAAGGATAGAACATTATCGCTCTGTTTTTACTGAAATGGACAATGGAGCTTGGATATAGCAGCTTGAGATCAACAGATTCTGGTGATGTTTTCTTGGATTAAGTCCTGCAACTGTGGCCCCTTAATCTTACAGGACGTCAAGATGTGCCCTTTTCAAACATCCATGGGCAAGATGCTTACTTCAGCTAGCTTGGTTTGTCCATTGAGAATGATGCCATTTTTACCAATAACATTCACCCAGATGTGAAAAATATACCAGAGAACTGCAGTGAGATCATAATCCAACCAACTACAGGGAACAACCCCAAAACACTAAACACACAAGTCTGATTTTCTTTTACTCTTAACTGAACTGATCGATAATGAAAGAGTCTGAATCCATCACAGGTTGATTCTCTACACAGGGTCCCATTAAGTCCTGCCAAAAACAGCAAAAAGAAACTTTTTCATTATGGAAATAAAGCTGCTCTGAACATACTGTAACAGAGCATTGGTACTTCCCAGACTGTCTCGATAAACGCGCCTACCATATGAGAACAATGGTACGTTAAAGGCTGCTGCAAAGTGCTGCAAAACATTCGGTGGAAACATATTGTTAAACAAGAAAAACATCTCAACCAGAGCAAAAAGTCTCAACATTGAACGCAACCTGTGACGAGATGCAACGTATCCTCAACGCATGATAGCTTACGAAAAGTTACTCCTCGTTTTTCGGGCATTCTCCTACAAACGCCCAGTAACACGTGTCAATTTCCACTTGTTACATGCATACAGTCATTTCAAAATAAACTTCCATCTTCACAGGAAACAACTTGGTTAGGTTTAGGAAAAGATTGTGGTTTGGGTTAAAATAACTACCCAAGTGGCGTCCCTTAAGCACGGAAATGACGGGACAAACAAGGCAAAAGTGAGCATGGCTCACATACAGCACCCCCGTTCACTGCTTGACCCCTACTAAAGTAGGGCCAAAGGTTTTGCCCTTTTGGAACGAATGGAACGAGTTCTGCTCCGGAAACAAAATTGAGGTCGAAAAAAAATCTTTGGCCAAAATTTAAAAACTGTTGGGCACCCTGGACTCCTAACCCCAAAAAGGCACAACTAGACCACACTGTCAACCATCATTCCAAATTTGAAGTTCATAAGTTAAATAGTTTCCAAGTTCTGCTCCGGAAACAAAAGTGTGACACACGAACGAACGGAAGGACGGACGGAAGGACGGACACGCGGAGCGCTATATACCCCCGACTACGTTGTCGCGGGGATATAATAAATCAACGTTGACTTCTGGTTTCACACGGGACGTGAAGATGTGTATGTTTAACCATTATGAGTTTTCGATAAGTTTTGTTATAGATTTTGGCATTAATTCAAATAATATAATAATTCTATTCTTATCCTTTTTTTCCCAACCATTAAGCAGCTCATTCCCTATCATTAACCTTACATAGTTTTAGGTAGCTGAACCTAACTAGACTTCACCACAGAGGTGGCAGATCAGAAAACGCTTGTTGAAAGGGTTAATAATGATGATGTCCATAATGATAATGTGAATGTGATATTCATTATTTGAGCAACTTTCAAACATGCACTGCAACCCTGAACTTATCCAGACATTACCCAAAGGAGCTGTATGTGAGAACGCAAATGTCTGAATCATTAAATGGACTTCACCCTGCTAGCTCCATGGTACAAAGTCTGTGTAATGTCCTATCGAGCCCATGTGTGAATAGAGCTGCTCATTGTCTGAGTGTTGATGACGTCTCCATCAAGCAGTTGGCGCAAAATCGGAAGAAAACAAACATTCGAGGGTGAAGAAGAAGAGCATTACTTGAAGACACCAACAAAAATGTCAAACTGGAGAGACAACGAGATTCGGGAACTTATGTTGGTAAGGGCCAAAATCGTCAGACAAATTCAAGGAATGGCAAGAGACTCGGTTCTTTATGACCAAATTATGAACCAGCTACGTTACCGGGGTGTAATTCGCGTCTTGTCCTGCCTCCTGCACGCTCTACTAACAGTGTAAATCACAATACGATATTTAATCAATTCTTTGGTCAATATTTGCTGATATCACCGAGTCTGCCACGATACGATTTCCATTTGATTCAAGTCAGGGGCCTGCAATCGATATGAGGCGATATCATATGCCCATTTAACACTATCGGTTACATTTATATCAAGTCACAAAAAGCAACTAAAATATGAATTGACAATTTTATTACTGGTTCTGTTGAAAGGGGGTGCGTTTGGACGGAAATGGTGACACAGACGTGCCATAAAGGCATATCTTAAAGATGGTGATATGTATCAATATGATTCACTTTGCATGGATGATATTTGGTCGTTGATAATTGAATCAACATATCGATCCAGACCAGAGTATTTCCAGTAGGTGAGAACATGTCTGACATGTCTTCTGTTGTGTAGTACATGTGTGACAGGGCAACTCCAGACATTGTCCAGAGTTCATATGAGCAGGCGGTTTTAGGTACAAGGACGTCTCGGTAATTTATACTAACTTCTCATCAATGGACCAAAGACGAGCAGTAGATGTGGTCCTAGCTGAAGGTCTGTGATCAGAGGAAGAATCAGCTGATTGAATGGTTGACTGAAATCTGAATGGTAGGCCAATAAAAGAGCCTCAGATGTCAGTGCAGTGTAATTTGGAGTTATCATTCAAGAACTGTGGGCTAACAGGATGCTATCATGTTATAACACAATCATCATCTGGAGCTCCTGTGTTCATCTCTAACCCAGATTATGGGGACCTTTCTTTGCCAAGAGAACGACAGAGGCATAGCCAAAGCAGGTTGGCTTCCAGAGCGGAGCGATGCCAGGAAACAAGAGGGAGAGAGTTTCAGGGGTGGGCGACTGTGGATGAAAAGCGGTAACACTCGTTAGCTACATGAGAAAACCAGACAATTAGGATTCTCAGAGATAGAGAGAGAAACAGTCTTTGTCTGGATGCCTCCATTTGCTTTCCACTCTGCGAGACGAAGCTGATACGTATCTTGTAATATCCAGGGTTGAGCTATATCCGCTGGCGAGGCTGCAGACAATGAAGTGACATACTGAATGGTCCCGCCACAAACCTCAGGTTCATCTGAGTAGAGTTACACCCCCGATAAAACGGTGTTAACAGCTTCCTTTATCCGCCTGCCAAGCTGCCGTATCAATTACTCTGATCAAAGATTCTACAATCATTCATTCTCCCGACCTACGGGCACATTATGAATAAATCCTCATAAACACAGCCCTCATTTTCAATTTAATTCCATCAGATGTTAAAGTGGCTGAGGAAGATGTAGTTGTATAGAGTGGCGACGGGCGAGCCAGACGGCGCGATGGGTTGATTGTCTGTGATGCAGCCAGTGTTGTGCACACCCACTGAAGATCACAGGTTTCATTATACCAGATAACAAAAGCAGAAACTGTCTCACATACTTTTAATGACTTCATACAGTATGAATATCAAATACACTAAATCATACATAATTTTCATGTGTTGTAAAGTAGGCCAGTGAAGTCAGCAGTTGTGGGACAGAAAACAATGTAAGAAGTGGTGTTGTTGTTATTTACATTAGTTTTTCCTGACCACAGTGCGCTCGGTGGATCTTGTTGGGTTTATAAACTATGATGTCGGTCTAAGACCTGCTCTATAAATAAAGCGTCTCGAGATGACTTCTGTTATGTTTTGACGCTATATAAAAATAAATTGAATTGAATTGAATTGAACATGAGATACGACTTTATATAACTTTATAACTTAATGAGCTGACAGAGAATCCAGAGCACTGGCAGGTCAGTGGCCCAAATGACAACCAGTGCTTTCAATTACATTGCAGTTTCTCAGTTTGCTCAATTGATTGCATTGTGATCCTTTATTTTTCTATATTCATGTTTAAATTTTGGCTGTGTGCAGTCTGGTCTCCTAAAAATGATGTTCCCATACAACGAAACTGCATTGTCAATAACTTTTCGAGGGAACATATTTTCTCCCGGGTTACGTTTGTTTTTGGATGGGTCAAACAACTTTCACCCAGAAAACTGGTGTTCGTGTCCCATGTGAAACCAAATGTATCGTACTTATTTTAACTCAACCCATGATCTTTAACCAAACCTAACCAAGTAGTTTTGTTACCAAAACTTAAACATAATTCGGAATGCAGTTTTGAAACGGTCTGCAGAAAAGTATATTGCCAACATTTTATTCTGGCGACGTGTTATCCCATTTCTACCGGACGCAGAAATCTTATGGTCCACCTTTTTGTTTCTATCCACTCACTCATAATGGTATCGCTTGTCTTGGTTGTTACAGATGTAGTAGTAAAATGATGGTTACTGTTGTGTTTCTTGTTGTCATCCTTGTTGGAATGTGACAATACGTCTACTTGACCAATCACAATCGCCAGCACTGCCGGTCGAAAGTACTTGAAACTTTAATTAGCTACCACTGAGCAAAGCCAAAGTTTAGCTTCAGGAACTCGTTCCCGAAGCAAGCGGAGAACAGTGGAAACATAAGCAGAACCCATGATAATGGTTTTAACGTTCCTGCAGTGGAAAAGGGCTACAAGTGGCCACTCAGTTTCAAGCAAAGTTGGTGGATTAAACACGTACATATTGCTATCAGGCACAAGCTCAAAACTGACCTAAGTGCATAAACACTGTAAAATCAGTTGTTGGTTTACACTTATGCCTGCACTCATCATACACAAATCAGGATATTCAGCTGACATTGTATGAAAATAACATCCATCCATCCATAATGATATATTTATTTAAAGTGATAAAATGGGCGTTGAAATATAAAATGTTTTTAATTTGCAATCTCTTAATTAATAATAATAGTTATGGTTGTTACGTTACGTTGTTACGTTACGTTGTTACGTTACGTTGTTACGTTATTATTTCAACACAAATCATGACCTTTTTTCTAACATTAACCAAGTAGTTTTGTTGCGTAAACCCAACCAATCATTTCACAACGTTAACACGTGGCATTGTGCGTTTCTGCAAGCATGACACAAGGCTGACATGAAACATTTTTATGAAACTTATTTTGGTTCAGAAACATCGACATTCAACATATCCGTGGTTTGCAGAAACGTACAATGCCAACATTTTGCTGCATTGGAACTTTGAAACAGAAACCATCCAGTTTCCAGTTGTTGTTGTTTTTACGATTGTATGTATATACGTACTGTAATCCAAACCAGATTGTGGTATGCTGCGTGGTCCTGTGCTGCACCTGAAGGTCCAGGTTCATATGAGTTCAGCTCGGCTAATTGTCACAGAATGAGGAAGGAATGAATGGTCTACATTTTGATCATAAACAAAGTGTGCCATTGTGAATGAAAACACAATGGCTTCTTCTGTCAGCACCTCAGCTAATTATTTCCCATTACAGGTTTTAAAGTCCTGCTGCAGATGAATACCTTGCAGTTGACTTTGAGTTTTTTGTTTTCTGTTTTCATGATAATCATCTAAGTGTAGTATTAATATGACAGAAGGAACACCTGCTTATTATCTGCTGTCTGTTTTAGAAAAGAAAACCAAAGCCAACCAGTTGAAGACATGCGACTGATTAGCTACTTACAGGTGTCGCTGCTGACAGAAAGCACCATCCTTGTAGTATACATGTCGCAGGGTTGAGGTCATGAAGTTCAATCCATGTGTACACTTTATAATCTGTTTATTACTCAGTTTATTTACTCATCAGTAGTTATTTTCTACCTTATGATGTAAATGTAAATGTAAACAGAACTTTTGTGTGTTTACAAGAAAACTCAAGGTACCTTATGATGCAGTTTTTTTCAGACTCTACCTGCACAAACATGCACAACCTCTACACCCATATCCTGCGTTTATGATCCTTGTGTTATTTATCTAATCTGTTTTTAGTTTGCCATCCGGTCCAGTAGCTCCAAATCTGTCTGTGTCTTGCATGTGTCATCTCTAAGGGGATCTTCACCGTTGAATGCTGTGGTGGAATCTATACAGTATATCCAACATAACACATGTAAAACTTCAAACTCTGAATGATTTGGTATTTCATATTGCTGCGTGATAGTTTTTCTGACCCAGATCTGACAAAATATTCGTTCCTGTTATTTATAGGATGTTTATGTACAGTACAGCACAAATTCGCTGATAGAAACTTCAAACTTGAGAGTCTGAAGAAATCATTTAGGCATTCAAACACTGATAAATCTCATTTTAAAGAAAGAGAAAGAAACATGTCTTTATCCATACTGCTGAAATAAACTGGGAAAAAAAAGTTGTTAAACTTGTGTTTGGTGGATTATTTCTCTGTTGTTACAATGCTAATGGTCATTGTATTTTACATCGTTGGAAAGCCTGTTTATTTACCTTCACAATGATGTCCAACTTGTAAGGATCATGCATTTGTGGGATGAGCAGCACAGCTGATTATGTGGGTAGCGCCCAAGAAAAAATCTGCCAAAAAGCTCTGCCAATGGTAAACAGTGTATTCTCATAAGGCTACCAGGAAGCCTGCAATGACTGCCCTTCACCGTCAGGCCCGTTTGCGCTGGTGTCGACAACACAGACAATGGAACCTGAACATGTGGGGGAATGTCATGTTCAGTGATGAGTCCAGGTTCTGTCTGTGAAAGTTGGATGGCAGGGTCAAAGTATGGAGACGACGTGGAGAACGCTATGCTGATTGTTGCACCAATGGAGTAACAGCTTTTGGTGGGGGCAGTGTCATGGTGTGGGCCGGCATCTCCCTCACTGGCAAAACAAGGCTTGTCATCATTGAAGGCCATCTCAATGCAGTGAGATACCGGGATGAGATTCTGCAGACAGTGGCGATCCCATATCTCCACATACTCCTGACGGTGTATTAAGGTAGATAAACAGTTTTCCCAACCATGTAAAATACAATGCCATTTAGCATTGTAACAACAGAGAAATAATCCACCAAACACAAGTTTCCGAACTTTTTCTTCCCAGTTATATGGTCACAGACTGTAATGACTATTTCACACATCTTCCTGCTTCTGATGTGGATGTAGCCAAGAGAAGTAAAGTCAATAACAAGCAGATAAAAACAGCGAAAGTACTGAAGAGACAAATCCCTACATAAGATAGTCAATAATAAACTACATTCAGTTTCATTCGATCTGAGCCAGAAAGTCTGCCACTGTAAAAACAAGCTCTCATTATTCTCAAAACTATGAAAAACAAGTTTCCAAATATCAGACTCATACCTCGACCGTTAAAATATCTCCCCCTCACTGCTCTTATCTTATTCTTAGTCATCAGGGAGCTAAATGAGATCTCTTTGTGTCCATATTTACTCTAGGAATTAGCTCATAAACTCTCAGGTTCCAGGGAGTTATTAAACACTCGTACCATGACTTGAGAGATTCTCGTCACCATGAAGGTCATCCTGCTTAAAGTGGCGAGTTGGAATAAATGAATCACGGCGGTGAGGTCAGAGGAGCAGAATGACTAAAGGCCGTCTCTGTACCTATCTAACCTTTCTCTGTGTCATGCTGTTTAACGCTGTTAGACCAAATACACACTGATGCTATTTATAAGGGACTGACCTGAGCAATGGGGAAGGTTAATCAGGGTGTACTCGTGTGGAATTTATTTGACAATATAAAACGCATATTCACCTTCATACTCAAGGATTTAAAGTTATAAATCAGCGACAAAATATACAAAATATTACTGTTTTACTGCTCCATTGATTCAGTTTTTCAACTGAGTAATCTTCAAATTCAAGGTATCTTACACAAAAATATTTCTTATACTGTATATACTGTATATATTCTTAATACATATGTTCTTAATATGCCTGTATATGTTCTTAATATGCCCTTGTATAAAGTATTTCCTTTTATAATTGTAATGTAAATGTAAATGTAATGTAAATGTAAATGTAATATAATTTATTATTTTAATGGAGCTTCCCAGAAAAAAGTATTTCACACGTTTGTACCTGTACAACTGGCGTGACAATAAACATCTTGAATCTTGAATCTTGAATCTTTATAAAAAAAACGGTCAAGTGTTCAAGTTAAAAAAATATTATGATATTGGATTTTTCAACAATCTCTGGTGTTGACCAGCATTACTTGTGTAAAAATTTTTTTCACAGCATCAGAAAGCCTAAATAACTTAAATTTAGTTGCTGTCGGCTGTTAGTGTATTAATACACCTGTCAATCATTTTGTACAGTGGCTGATATTTGGAGAAACATTCTGCAACGGCCCAAAACATTTCCATCAGGAGAAACGTGCTGCAGCTTCACAAACAATACCAATTCAAAAACACATACATACTGTACATACTGTACATATTGTACATATTGTACATATTGTACACACTGTACATATTGTACATATTGTACATACTAATGTACAACATGTACATACTAATGTACAATATGTACATACTGTACATACTACTGTACGTACTGTACATATGCGTATACTGTAAATACTGTACGTACTGTACATACTGTATGTACTGTACATTTACATATACTGTACATACCGTACATATACATATACTGTACATAATGTACTGTACATACTGTACATACTATACATATACTGTACATACTGTACTGTACATATACTGTGCATACTGTACATATACATATACTGTACATACTGTACTGTAAGTACTGTACATACTGTACTGTACGTACTGCATATACTGTACGTACTGTATATACTGTACTGTACATACTGTATAAACTGTACATACTGTACATACACATAAATCCAAAACAAATGCAACAACAAAAACGTGCTGCAAATAAATAAATGTAGTGAATTTGTTTTGGCTTTCTGCAGCCCATTTTTGTTATTTTGGATTTGTTTTGGATTTTCATAAGTGTTTTGAATTAGCATTGATTCTAAAGCTGCAGCACGTTCCTCAAGATGGAAATGTTTCGGTCTGTTGAAGCGTGTTGCCCGTGTCGGACAACCTTATTTTGAGATTGATATCAGTTTCTAGACATGTTTTTTCATTTTACGAGGCTCCTTTATTGTGTTACAAAATCAACTTTTTAAGGGTGATTGCTGATTTTGTTATGGGATCTTAAACTAATATAATCTGACATGATTTGTATCTAATATGCACATTGTATCTTCAAATGTATATTTAGCTGTGTGTTGATTAATATTCTCATCTTTTGCTTTTTAAATTTGTGTTCTCAATTATGTTTTGAATTTGAATCACTTGAATATTACTCTTGTTTTGCTTCTTCTTCTGTCAGTTCTGCATTTAAGTGAAAGAGAAATCATTGATTAGATATCAGATGTGTATTAGTGACCTGCAGATCATAGGGCCTCTGTTGCCAGCTACCATCAGCTCTGTAATCTGTACCAAAGCGTCATAAACTAGGATATGTTTTGCTAACCCCTGCAGGTGCATATTGTAATCAGGATGACTCTTGGCTGATGTCACAGAATGAAAGCACTTAACCCTCCTTTCAGGCCGACAGCCAGAGCGGATTACAGGGATCAGATGACTGTAATCTACTCCGTGATGTCTGTCAACATCATCGGCCGGTTCTGAGGACTTTTGTCTCCTACAGATGATCTAAGACTCGTCAAAAGATATGGTTGTAAAGAACTAAATAAACAAAATTAAAAAAATACCGTTGCCTCAACAGGCATTGGGTGAGTTTTCACCAGAAGTTACAATCCATTTCTTTGAATCTCAACAGATCAACATGTGGCTCAGAATAATTCTTCTGACCAACCTGAACAATTTCCAGTGAGTCAGGTGAACGTTCAAATCTTTAAAAAATCTAATCTAATCACTTTTGTCCTGACCTGTTTGCTCAGGTTGTTTTGTATTATTATGACCAGCAGTCCGTGCAAGAAAGTTTGAAATTGGTCTTGAAAAATCAAAGTGAGAGGAAAAAAATGGCAATTTTGGCCACAGTTGGAATTGTGACTGTTTTCCACAATCAATAAAAAAAACACTAAATTAATTTTTAACAATTCACTGTATTATCAGAATTATGAAACTACTCAATGGTAGCAGTGGTCCTGTTTGTACTAATCATAGTCACCATCAATAAGGATCAATGCCCAAATGAAGACCCCCCCTCTCCACCAGGTAACCAGCGTACAGGGGTTTGTATCCTTGACCCAGTGCCATCCTCCTGCAGAGCTAAGAGGAGGAGGGTCGGAGGATTATCCCTGGCTCGTGTGACATTTTTAGAGAGTCTTTAACCAGTCTGCAGCCCGACCCACTGCTGACCCCGGCTTCAGTGACACAGTCAGCCTGGCACACTCAGAGCTTTAGATTTCACCAGACCTACAAAGTCATTTCTTAACCTTTATTCATCAAGAAAAAGGTCACGCTCTGTTGCAGAATCAACCTGATTCACCTTCACACGTGTACGTAATACACCTTCATATCAAACAGCTGAGGACATTTTGGGGTTCAACTGCACATTATAAAAAAAATATTAGCTCCTACATAAATCCACATCAGTGCCAGTCAGCAACAAGGAGGGCTGCACTGTAAGAGACAGTGTGTGATACATTTGCAGGATATTGCTGCTGTGATATGAATTTAGGGCTGTGCAAAAAACTGGCGATACGATACGTATCATGACACAGTGGTAATGATTCAATATATTGTAATACTGTAAGTAAGGCGATGTTTTGCTATTTTTTTAATTTAATTTTAGTGAAACTCTCATAGTATAATGAACACATCAGAAATAAACCATTTTAGAATAGGCAAAAATAACACATTTATAGTGCATGCAAAAAACTACATTGTTTTTGCCCCAAACTGCATGTGATTATCATAAAGTGGGCATGTCTGTAAAGGGTAGACTCGTGGGTACCTATAGAACCCTTTTACAGTCACACATCTGGAGGTCAGAGGTCAAGGGACCCCTTTGAAAATGACAGTTTGTCCTCACCAAAATGTTATTTGGCCTCCTTCACGACAAGCCAGCATGACATGGTTTGTACTAATGGATTCCTTTGGTTTTCTTATTTCATATCATGTTAGTATTACTAGTACTACTAGTACTAGTACTACTACTACTACTACTACTTCACTCTAGCTTTAAAACTGAGCCCGCTGCTACCGCCGAAAGATCGAACAGTGGCCAGGCCCGACGACAGGCTGTCGGATTTTGGTGGAGTCGATACAGTATTGCACAATATAATACCGTGATACTCATGTGTATCAATATTTTCTTACACCCCAGATTGTACAGCATGTCATACGATAGATTGTGTTTGCTGAAATTAAAGCATGAAATGGAGTCACAATTTCATCCTCATATTAGTAAAAGCAACATTTGCATTCTTTTCATAAAGGGGACACATCATGCTCATGTTCAGGTTCATACTTGTATTTCTACTGGAATATGTTTACATGCTTTAATGTTCATGTGTTCATGTTGTATGAATATACCTGTATTCACCGTCTGTCTGAAACGCTCCGTTTAAGCTCCCCTCCTGAAAAAGCTTAGTCTGCTCTTACTGGCTTAAGAGAAAAATATGAATAAATCTGAAAGGCTTGTTGAATCTAATGTTTTCTGATCTAGGCAGCTCACAAAAAACGGACTGGGTTGTTTTATCCACATTTTGTGGGTTCGTAGGCACAGATACCCAAATGTATGTGTACAAGCACTGAAAAAGTTTTTCATAATATGTGTCCCCTTTAAGATTTCTCAAACAGCATACACGCAAAAAATGGCAATTAAAATTTCAGCTTGATTCAATTATTTCATTGTAATATTGGCGGTCATGAACTTCCATCAAAATACTTGGGGCAAGACATCACTCACCCAGGAGGGCAGGCACATCCGGCCACGCAGGGCTCATGTGTCGAGCAGGTGAGGTTGAGAAGGTAGGATTCGCAGGTGCGCTCGCAGGCCGCGCCCCTTCCTGACAGGAGCCCATCGTCCCCCTCTGAGCAGTTCTGGTAGAGCTGACCAGCTGCACACAACATGTCTGGAAGAGGAGAAGAAGAAATTACAGGTTAGTAAGTTTAGAGGATCCAGTAGCTTCAGTATTATTCTCCACCACGCTCTATCCCTTTCCTCCCATGTTTGGCGTTACACAACAGTTTAAGCTCCTTATAATTAATGTTGGTCAAAAAGGACAATTACATAAGTGGTAGAATTGTTCCATGTTTATGTTCATTTCTGTGCCTAGGGGTAAGCCTGGGGGAGAGAGGGAGGATGTGCTCTCTGTTTGTCTTTCACCCACTGAGTCACCATGGGTTTATTTGATTTGACCCTGTATTTAAACAGGTAGTCTCTTTGAGACCTGTGTACAAAAAGAATAAACACATCCAGTTTTAAGCATAGATATGCACACAGATAATTCACATACATTTTCACAGTTAAGAAAAGGATTTACAGTGTGATCGCAAATACATAAGTACAACCTTTTAAAATGTTCAAGTGAAATAAGAGAAAGTAATTCCATGATTTTTTGGAGCTTGTTCCATTTGTATGCAGCATAGTATTTAAACCCACTTTTCCCAAGTTCAGTGTGAAAAAGCACAGCTAATGTTAAAATGTCCAGTGACCTGACATTGTAAGTCCAGTATCTAAATGTAACCAGAGAGCAGAGGTACAATGCTGCTCCTTTCTGCCTCTCTTCTGTTTGTTAAAGAAGAGAGGCAGAAAAGAAAAGATTGGATCAGAAAAGATCCAATGGTGATTGAGAAATGTATCATCTGTGATGAAGTGACGCATACGTAGAAAGCACAGATTTTATAATCATAATAGAATAATAAACATTCATGTGACATGTGGAACAAAGCATCAGCCCACTTAATACCAGCTGAAGAAATAACACGAATGGACTGAAAAACATTTTGGATTAAAGTGACGTACCACTTTGTGTTGTTTGGGACACCAGTTTACCGTTCACACAGAGTCTGCAAGGGAACACAGAGAGGACAGGGTGATGAGGGTAAATACAGAAACTACACAGGAGACTAATACTTTAATAAATACAAATACAAGCATCTCTTGGAGACTATTCCAGAGTCATTGCAGTTTCTGCTCATTTCTTGTTTTCCGTCATTTAGTTTTATGGTTTTCCATCTTCAATATTTGTTCTTTTTCATTCTCTCTAGCACTACTCTACACAAGTGATTTCACTTTTTAATGGTCAGTATATTAGTATTAGTATAGTATATTTTTCATACTGCTAGTCAGTCTAATTGATATTGCGGCTTCAAGGGGAGCACTAGAGAGGCTTTAGACTTTTACTTTAGTTCTCAGTAAATATTCTGAATCAAGTTCTTCCTGTTGAAGATGGAGTAGCACTGTGACTGACAGGAGGCAGAACCTCATGAAACCACTGAGTGTTTTTATTGAAGAAATGTGAGGAAATCAGACCCACAGCAACAACCAGAAACTTTAAGTCTGGCTAAAGCAAAAATAAATATGTGTTCTGACTCGGTCATACCACAGAAAAATGTGTTATTAACCACCCAGGTGAAGCGGCGGTCCACTGGGATTTGTCTGGGTATGTCAGATGGCCAGTACACCACTGCTTGCTAGCAAACTGTAGGCTGTGGTAAGTAAGTGTTATAACTCGCGAGTGGGAGAACCACTGATGCTATGCGCTCTACTTTTTATAGTTATTAGGTGAGGGGTTTTGCTAAGATAGTCTCTATACACAACAGGCAACAGCACAAGATTTTGGTACCGGAAGCGTTCTGGTTTCTGTTTGTAGTCCGAGTAGTGGGTTTGGTTGAATGCAGGTAAAAGGTATCAAGCTCCTCTTCTGTGGAACCAGCTCCCAGTTTCAGACCGGGAGGCAGACACCCTCTCCACATTTAAGAGTAGGCTAAAGACTTTCCTCTTTGATAACGCTTATAGTTAGGGCTGTCTTTGACCAGCCCCTAGTTAAGCTGCTATAGGCCTAGACTGCCGGGGGACTTCCTATGACACACTGAGCTCCTCTCTCCTTCTGTATATATTCATGTCACATTCATTGTTACTAACTACATTCCTTGTGCCTCCTTGTCTCGCAGGTAACCGTGGAGCGGGGTCACACCTGGAGCGAGGTTATACCTGGAGAAGGGGTACACTTGGAGCGGGGTTTCACCTGGATCTGGATGTCACCGGGATTGTGGCTGCATCTGCTACCGCGTCCGCTGCCTGCTTGACACCAACTGCTACCATAATTAATTAATTTTGTATGTACGAGGGACTACCAAGGCTTAGTGACAAAGTGGCAGCCTGGAGAATGAGACTTCTCGGTCACTGCCAAAGACATCAAGAACTCCCAGCAAGCATGCTGATGCTGCGGGAACCAACGCACGGGCATCGATCACAGGGACGTCCCACACCAACATACATGGACGTACTGAGGAGAGATGATGGACAGTGCTGGCGAGCTAGCCAGATGTATGGAGGACTGAGATAGCTGGAAGCTCCACTTGAAAGCCCGTCTGAGGACGACCCAATGACATCAATTCCGATAGTTGTATAATCACTATTTTACATCCACTACTATTGGTTTTGTGTTATTAGTCCTACTTCTATTAGTTATTACAGCTGCTGGGCTATTATTGTGGCTGTTTCCCTCTCTCTCTCTCTGTCTCTCTCTCTCTCTCTCTCTCTCTCTCTCTCTCTCTCTATCCCCCCAGCCGGTCTCGGCAGATGGCCTCCCACCCAGAGCCCAGTTCTGCTCCAGGTTTCTTCCCAGTAATCGGGGAGTTTTTCGTGGCCACAGTGCGCTTGGTGGATCTTGTTGGGTCTCTAAACTATGGTGTACGGTCTAAGACCTGCTCTATATATAAAGCGTCTTGAGATAACTTCTGTTGTGTTTTGACGCTATACAAAAATAAATTTAATTGAATTGAATTGAAGGTCTGTGTGGAGAGAAAAAGAGGCGAAACGCATTGGCCAAAATGAAATCTGGGAACCCTTCAGCTATCGTCTGACAATGATTTTGCTTTTTATTGGTTTAAAAACTCAATTCCAATTCCAGTCTCACATCTCGAGTTGCTAATCGAACTGTAAACAATAAGCAGCACACGGAAGAGGAAGTCTTGGCCCGGATGCCTGCCGGCTACACCAGAACCCCAGAAATATTGGTCGTTGCCCCCAGAGGCTAAATCCTAGTCAGACCAATAGCTGATGGGCTCCGAGGTTGTGCGTCATCGAGCCACGATTTCAGGCACGCCCAAAAAATCCTGAACCAAAAATGGTGAAAAAAAGATTAAAAGTCTAACTCCACAATTTAGTAATATATACAGTAGTTCAGTCTGTTCACGTTTTCAGCAATTATTTTCAAACATGAATAATGTGTTTCCTTTAAGCTTTAGACAGCTTTGTCTCTGTCTTGATACCAGTGTTCTGGCTGGAGCTCCTCATCCAGGGTGATGGAATAACTCACTGAACTACAGCATCCAGTGGTTTCCTCTTCTGTCTCTAACTGTTTGCTAACTTCATTGCCTGAAGTCAGTGAGAAGTGTTTCTTTAATCATCAATATTATTTAACATGAAGGGAATGCTGAAATAGTCCTTTTAGATTTCGGAATGTTTTGAGGGTTAAGATGTAGGAAGACAGAGACGGAGGAGAGGAACTTACTGAACACCTGCTGACATCATGATCACATCTCCCGGTTCGTAATCTGCTCCGAGGAAACTGCAGGGACACTCGCTCCTGGAACAAAATACACCAGTAAACAACAACAAAGTACACAAACACACACTACAGATCCCTGATGCAGTTATGTGACTAAAGCAGGCCATACAATGTGCAAGTGTATAAATGCTGTTGTGTAACTCCTACTCCTACTGTACAAGTAGATCGTTGGTGATGTAAAGACAAAGCTCACGATTTATGTGATCACACTGTGCGGTCCGATTGTCATGCCGCGACCTGAGTGATCACACTGTACGGTCCGATTGTCATGCCGCGACCTGAGTGATCACACTGTACGGTCCGATCCTCATGCCGCAACCTGAGTGATCACACTGTACGGTCCGATCGTCATGCCGCGACCTGAGTGATCACACTGTACGGTCCGATTGTCATGCCGCGGCCTGAGTGATCACACTGTACGGTCCGATCGTCATGCTGCGACCTGAGTGATCACACTGTACGGTCCGATTGTCATGCCGCGGCCTGAGTGATCACACTGTACGGTTCGATTGTCATGCCTCGACCTGAGTGATCACACTGTACGGTCCGATTGTAATGCTGCAACCTGAGTGATCACACTGTACGGTCCGATTGTCATGCCGCGGCCTGAGTGATCACACTGTACGGTTCGATTGTCATGCCTCGACCTGAGTGATCACACTGTACGGTCCGATTGTCATGCTGCAACCTGAGTGATCACACTGTACGGTCCGATCGTCATGCCTCGACCTGAGTGATCACACTGTACGGTTCGATTGTCATGCCTCGACCTGAGTGATCACACTGTACGGTCCGATTGTCATGCTGCAACCTGAGTGATCACACTGTACATGTAAAATAGAAAAAAAACAGGGCCCGTTGGCTCCTGCGGGCCGTTCTGGCTGTTGACAGTTGTCAATAAAGATTTGTTTGAAAGCTCTGAAACAGGTAAAGTTTGTTTGCTAGCAGAGGTCTGTATGGATCACAACGCTAACAAGGCGTGCTTGATCATCTGTGCCATCCTGTCTGCTGAAACGTCTTAAAAAAGTAGACGCCGGCGTATATGGACTCGCTGTGGCGAGGAAGACGTGGACAGTATGGCTTGTCCATTTTGCAGAGAGAATTGGAGGTAAGCTAGCTACGTTTTACTACATCTATTGTACACTGTTATCTTGATAGCTACGCTCTGCTTGTGGCTCTGCTTCAACTGTGCGAGATTTCTGACATTTCAGAAATTCATTTGACTGTCCGAAGGCCGTTGGGGAGGAGTTAATCTGTCCTCGGCCCTCCCTGTACACTGCACGGCAAACGACGCCCGAAGAAGCTGAAATTCGGTCCGACTCTGAAATGAGTCTAGCAGCTCAAAATTCGGGCCAGAAACGGGCTAAAATCATAATCAAACAATTGTTTCTTGTGTGTGCAACAGAAAGTGAGTATTTCAAATCCCAGTATGAACCAAAGGCCTTTAGTTAGATGTCCAAAGAGAGACCTTCAGAGACCTCCTAAATCCAAAAGTATACATCAGTCTTTGGTTATTTAAACCAGACACTGCTCAGTTTGTTCGTTATTGTGTAAAGAGTTATGTTAAAGAGGTCTTTGTGTTACCTTAAACAGAGTATTACAGAAAAGTGGAGAGGGGACAGATAAGCAGGCTTTAGGAGGTGGAATCAGTGCTCAGGGTGTCAAATCCACAACAAACCTTCAAAAATGTAACCTGTTCAGACAATCATTATAAAAACATAAAAAAATGACACGTTGTGGTAAGCTGTGTTTAGCGGAGGCTGAAAGCCTTGTTACATATAGGCCAGCGCCACACATTGGCCCCTGTACTACAAATTCTTTCTCACTGGTTATCAGATATCTGTGTCGTCCCCAGCCCGAGCGGGAATGAAAGGGGGGTTTCACGGTGAATTCCTTGATGTAACTCTATCACATGGTAAGTAAGGCACCGCGCTGCACTAGGATGTAAAAACCTGGGACATTTAAGAGGAATTAAGCTGCATGTCTTCAGAGCAGGCTGAAAGGGAGAGCACAATTACTGAGGTGCTCTGGCTCTGGAAGGTCTGCAGGAAAGATACAAGGCTTTACACTTAGAGGCTGACCTAAACTTCAGAGCAGATACAAATATCACTTTGAGAGGATTTGTTTGGTGGAGTGACTCCAGCCAGTTTAACGGGCTTCACAACCTTCCAGAACACAAGAGATGAAGCTGATCTGATACACAACAAGGACACTTGGTCACTGATTCACTCCTGCCTCCTGAGCTTAACCCTACAAACTCAAAATACAGTTAAAGAAATGATTGAATGTTACAGTGATTGCATCTCTCTCCCTGTGTTGCTATTTTGTGCACAAAAGCAAAAGCGTTTTTTTCTTGATTCATTGTTGGTCATAGACCCCACCGGCTCAGCCAGCCTTACCTGTCTACACAGGTGTGCGTTCGATGGTTGTAGAAGGATTCCTGCGGGCAGACGCAGCCCTCCTCACACTCCTCCCCACAATGCTGCGGGACGGAGAGGGCGGAGCAGCGGCGCTGGCAGGATGACACGCAGGTGCCATACTGCATGGTGGCAGGACAGGTGACCGCTGCAGGGAAAGACGATATTAACATCCATGTTACCGCATAATTCTACAGAGCAGGGAAGCTGCTCAGTGAGGCTTACAACACTCTGGATGTACAGTTTTAATGTCACATCATCGTCACATTTAAACCTGCACTAACAGATTTATATCGATGTTGTGGTCACAACCTATACTCGAGCAGAGCTGAGCAGCGGGCAACAGAGCTCACTTCTTTCTAGTGCTTGATTTATACTCCTGCGGCTATGCACTTGTGCATACTGTATTTTGCGGGTTGGTGCAGGCACCTCTCGTGCACACCAGGCATACATAGTATTGCAGCAGATTATGCGTAGCATGTCATTTCTTTTTGATCTGGAACCACGATTTTCAAATCCTTTGTCGGGCAGTCTTTGATTTATTTGATAGCTGTGATTCAATAGTTCCATATAAGTTTGGCCCAACACAACTCCTTGGCAGGAAATAAAAATATGGAAGAGTTGGATGATGAGGAGGAGCTCCTGTGTCTAGAATAAATAAGGTTGTTGTAACGGATGTGAGGTTCTTGTCTAGAAATGCCACCTCCCGGCTCTGATGTCCAATCAAACTTCTGTGGCGTCCGTGGTGCCTGACGCGTCATCACATTTTTCAGACGTGCGGCTCTCTGCAAGCTCCGCAAACCATCTCTGTGGCTCTGCGGGAGCTCTGTACACTCGCGAGGCTGTTGGAGGGGTCATGGGAGTTAGCCCATCCAGTCTACATGTTTTGTGAACTTGGAGAAGGCTTACAACCGTGTCCAACCGGGGAGTCCTGTGGGGGGTTCTGTGGGAGTATGCGGTACTGGGATCGCTGTTACGAGCCATCCTGTCCTTGTATAACCAAAGTGAGAGCTGCGTCCGTGTACTCGGCACAAAGTGAAACACGTTTCTAGTGGGTGTTGGTCTCCGCCAGGGTTGTCCCTTGTCGCCGATCCTGTTTGTGATTTTCATGGACAGGATCTCAAGGTGCAGCTGGGGGGAGGAGAGCGTCCGGTTCGGGACCTCAGAATTGCGTCTCTGCTCTTTGCAGAGGATGTGGTTCTGTTGGCTCCATCGAACCGTGACCGGCAGCACGCACTGGGACGGTTTGCAGCAGAGTGTAAAGCGGTCGGGATGAGAGTCAGTACCTCCAAGTCTGAGGCCATGGTTCTCTGCCAGAAACCGGCGGATTGCTCCCCCCGGTGGGGGGTGAGTCTTTGCACCGAGCGAGGGAGTTTAAGTATCTCGGGGAGTGAGGGAAATATGGAGCGGGAGATGGACAGACGGTTCGGTGCAGGGTCCGCAGTTATACTTTGATGTGCAAAATCAGTGGAGTTCCCCTTTCACAGGTTTAACCTTTTGAGTAGCTACTGCAGTAGCTATTGCTACTGCAATAAAGCAAACCTATATTTTTTTAATATATGTTTATGGACAACACATCCTCCTCCTGTAACACCTGATTTCTCCTCTGGGGATCAATAAAGTGTTATCATAAAACATTGCAACTTTACATTTCAGGTGATTTCAATCTCCATCGGTGTTAAATATATGCTCTCTGATTTTGTGATAGTGCTCCCTAATCCCAAAAGTTTATGTTCTGAAACCCAACACACAGCAGTTTGGAAATTTGGATTTGATATCGGGAGCTAAAATAAGAAGAAAAGAGAGAAAAGTCTGAGAAGTAACATCATCGGTCAGTCACATTTCAAGGATTTGGCTTTGTGCCTTCCTTCAACGCATCATTATAATTGTAACATAAATGATTAATTCATTCATAAAGTCAGCCTTTGACCTGTTTACAAAACGTGTCAGTATGCTGAATGCTCACCACAGTCGGGTATCTGCGATCGAAAGTCAACGATGACGGAGAATCTGCGGCAGTGGCGAGCGTAGTGGGCCAGTGCAGAGCAGAGGCAAGGTGTCCCGCACTTACAGGTGTCTGAGCGACACTGCTGGTGGAAGGATGTCGGGCTGAGGTACTCGTGGCAGGCGGAGAACAGATCCTGGTTCAGCACGTCACACATCTCTGAGGCATAGGCCACTGAGCAGGGGAAGGAGCAGGTCAACAACAAGTTATTAATAAATTCATAAGGCCAGTAGCTCAAAATGTACAAATTTATACAAACAAAATTTGTACAAATCTAAATTTACATTAACTTTTGTTTAGGAATGAGTTTGCAAACCAGTCTGATCTAAAACACATCCAAGTTAATTCATGTATCTACAGCTGCTTCACAGTACAAGCCCGCCAGGAATCTGATGAGAGCATGAAACATTAAGACGTTTACTCTGAAGAAGCTGCAGACACGTGGCTAACTAACTATTGACATGATAATATAGTAAATATAGTAGATAGTAAATATAAACCCTGAAAATAAATAGACTATGTTTTATATTTTATGTACAATTATATCGAAATAATTTCTGATTTCTTTACTACTCTGGATAAAAAAATAAATGATCTGTCTACAAACAAGTGGTACAAAATGTCAACGTACAATATACATACTTTAAGTATATACACTCCGAACTACAGTAAACTTGTACATTTTAATGTTTCATATCACTATCAGCCCTATTTCAGAGTTTTTTATAGTTTCATGATATTAAAGCAATGCTTCACCCCAAAATGACCATTTGTATAATAATTACTACTTCCCAAACACATACATCTTCGCTAAAACCTTACTATTTAAAACACTTCCACATAAACACACTCAAGCTTGTGCAGATGGGCTACTTGTTTGTGCGATTTCTAAGTGTTTTAAATAGTGAGGTTATAGCGGAGATGCATGTGTTTGGGAAGTAGTGAGCATACAATTGGATAAATGAGACTTGGATTCTACTGCACCAGCTGTGTGAGGGGTTGTAAACAGATGTTTTAATATAGTTTTGCTGTTGTCTACTTCAATTCATCAATTTCTTCAAGAATTCAGGGTCATAGGTGAATAATTGTTATACAAATGGTCATTGTGTGGGTGAAGTATTCCTTTAACACATTGAATGTTTATAATTTTTTGGAGATGTATAATTCAAAGATAGATGAGCATGACGTATAGTATTGTGAATGTCCTCTTTTTCATTACTAAAACAGAAAAAGCTAAAAGAAGAGACACTGACCGGCCTGCTGGTGTGTGTCACAGGGGTCGAGCTGAGGTGTACTCAGGCTGGTCGAACAGGCCGACGAGACTCTCCAGGCGTTTCCAAACAGCTGAGGAGTGCTTTCTATCATACCTGATGGAGACCTGCAAGAAAACCAGAACACAGATTCATTACATGGAGCTAGAATCAAATCAAATCAAATCAATTTATTTTTGTATAGCGTCAAATCACAACAGAAGTTATCTCAAGATGCTTTATATATAGAGCAGGTCTATGACCGTACACCATAGTTTAGAGACCCAACAGGATCCACCAAGCGCACTGTGGCCAGGAAAAACTCCCCGATTACTGGGAAGAAACCTGGAGCAGAACCGGGCGCAGGGCGGGCGGCCATCTGCCGAGACCGGCTGGGGGGATAGATAGATAGAGAGAGAGTGAGAGAGAGAGAGAGAGAGAGAGAGAGAGAGATAGATAGAGAGAGAGAGAGATAGAGAAGCAGCCACAATAGCAGTCTAGCAGCTGTAATAGCTAATACAAGTAGGACTGATAGAAAACAGCGAGCTCATTTTGTTTTTCAAACAGTGAAACTGATATTGTGACGAACCATCCATCGAGTCTCAAGGTCGCACTATGCCCGGGACGAACCATCCATCGAGTCTCAAGGTCGCACTATACCCGGAACGAACCATACATCGAGTCTCAAGGTCGCACTATACCCGGGACGAACCATACATCGAGTTTCAAGGTCGCACTATACCCGGTACCCCTGTGAATGCCACCTTGTGATTGCTGTGTTTAAAAGTCAGTACTCCCCATTGTATCTGCAGGCTCCACAACATTCCCACTTTGAAATACTAAGTGTAAGTGTGCTGATGCTTACAAAAGCTACAACACCTAACAAAATCGGTGTTGTTTGTTTGTTGTTTTAGTATTTCAGATTAAAACAGGTTTGACATGTGCAGTTGCAGTTACTAGTGTATTACATTTTATCTTCCTGCTACTTTTTAGTGTATAGATCAAGCAAAGAGTTGGCCAGTTTTTCTAAGTGGTATTGTTCAATCAATCTTATTCACCTCCACTCCCAGTGCCCAATTCCCTGTTTTCAACATGGGAATATATACAAGCATTCAAAAGCATGCGATAACTGAAGTATCATCCTGTCAACAGACAGGGGGATTCCCAATGAATCATTTTTAAAGCTTTGAACGGGTTAGCTCCAGCATATCTCAGTGTGCTTTTACATCCCCACTGTCCTCCTAGAACACCGAGGTCATCTGATAAGCTGCTGCTTTCCATCACAGACAGTCGTTTGAGGCTTTTTCTGTGGCCGGGCCCACGTTGTGGAACTACTTCCCTCTACATGTTCGATCAGCCTCCACCATCGAATGTTTCAAATGACTTCAGTTTAGAAGCTGGCAAAACAAGCCTGTTCCCCTATGGTCCTGGTCCTGGAACCATCTGCAGGCCCAGCTTAAACTGGAGACCCTTATCTCTTTAAATGATTTAGTTTTCCTTTAAATGCTGCCCTGTTAATGCACTGTATGATGTAATGTATTTGTGTTGTACCTGTTGTTGCTGCTGTGGTTTGATATTGTCTTATTATTTGTTGGATGCTGCTATTTGACCCTGTCTTGGCTAGGTCTCACTTGTAAAAGAGGTTTTAATCTCAACCTGACTTCCTAGTTAAATAAAGGTTATGAAGAAATCCAGGCTAAATTCCACTTATTCTCCCCGTCTTTCGATGTGTTCAAAATGTTTTTGTGTCATTTGTCAATTTCTGTACTTTTTCCTTTTTATTGTGTATGCCACTTTCGTCAACCGCGGTTTGTTTTTAAACTGTGCTATATAAATAAACTGACCTGACAAATCTTCAATTTTCAATGAATATTTTCCTCACAGAAAAAGTTTAAAAAGGGATTCAGAAACAATCAGATTCAACGAGATGACTTAAGACTGGAGTCATACTTTTTAAATTTATAGTCTTAAAGGGACTGTTTGTAACTTCTTACACGTATAAATCACCCGGGTCGGTGTCCCATGCGCGCTCGCATATGCGCGCTTGCGTCTATTAAACAGTGTTGGCCATGGTCGGAGGACACGGGTGAGACCGTAGCTTTGGTCTCCAGGGCCGGAGTCTCTGCTGTACTCTGCTCCTCTGATCCTCTGATCCTCTGATCCTCTGCCTGCCTTCACTCAGCTCGCTCCACCTCACGTGCATGCGCGCACACTACACACTTCAGAAGACTTCATAGCTCTGAGAATATCTGGTGAATGTACAGTGGACGTTTGTGCAGTAATAAATGCTGCAGCTCCTCCAGACCAACAGAGGTTTCCCGTGTCTTGTGAAGTGGGGCTTCTGTCTCCTGATCAGCGTGGCCAACAATTAAAAGACAAAAACAATTTTATTGCTTAGGAAGGGAAGCTGAAAGATTAAGCAAAATTGGAGAACATTTGCCATCCAAATGTGAAATTTAATTTTGACACCTCAGTAGCCCTGTCTGCAGCCTGCCGGCTACGAGTGATTGACATTACATAGTCCCACCTCTGCCTCAGTCTCCCACCCGACTGGGCAGATGGACCCATTTTGCTTTTTAAATCAGAATAACAGAAGACAGGAGCTACTGCTGTTTGAGTTTCTGACTTACTGTCCTGTGTGTTTTGGCCACTAAATGTGTCTAAAATAACTTTTAAACCATAAAATGTAACTACTGTTGCTTTAAGACTTGTAAAAACCAAAACAAAATGTTAAAAACACAAAATAAGTCGGTGCTTAGCACCAAAGATGAAGACAAATTATAAAGTAGAGGATTCTGCAAGTCATCATTTTAACTGCAAAGTCTTTCCTGGAGATCTTCGGGTAAAGTTCCCGTTTTCTTTCTAGTAGCATGCGACCACTTCAGTCACCAACTGTGATGTATATCCATTTACAGCTGTTAGACAACATCCGCCCTTTATGGTCGTCCATTACGACGTGGTACAGTGGAGCCCCTATTCCACTAACAGTAAATTCCTTGTTGAAGTGGCGTGTCCAGTTGGGCGCTCATCTGGCCCGCCTAAAAGAGCTGATCAGAGAGCGAGGCTTTTGATGCCGAGCCGCCGAGCCAGTGTGCTTTACAGAGAGAGAGTGTGAGAGAGAGAGCACTTCACCATCACCTCCTTCTCTGCTTCTGAAACAGGAGCATGCTCTCTCTTTTTATCATCAGAGGAGCGGGTTAAGGGAGGGCACGGGAGGGGTCAAGGATCAGCCGGCACACACTTACAGGAAGTCATCTTGAATGTTGCCGTTGAAGGTGCCGCACAGGCCCACCGTGTCGTCCTTCCACAGCTCATCGGTCTGCAGGTAGAGGCGAAACTCCTTCCAGCTGTACTGCAGACGCAGGCCGAACGCCGTCTTCACCTGGAGGAACATGGACGACAGCTCCTGGATGTGAAAGATGTCTGCGGGAGATGTGAGACGAAGACATTTAGGCTTTCAGGTGGCAGTAGATTAGATAATAAAAGCACATAATGCATTCACTTCTGAACAAAACATTTGCATTTGTTTTATATTTTAGAAATATCATGCAGGACTGTGTATTGATACAAACAAAACAAGGACCTTGCAGTGATATAGAAGTGTACTCCTGGGTGTGCCAGTACACCATGACATCACTGTTGGGCACACCCATCAGTGATGCAGCTTCTTAACCTGGTGTTAATTTACATTTATTAAGAGGAAGTGAACACTGTGCTGGCAATCTGACAGGTGATGGTTTCTCCCTATATTAGTGTTGAATGTCTGTGCAGAATTTAGGCATGCCACAGTAGCCAGTGTTACCGGTGTTACACGGTGGTCGGGCATACACCGATTACATTACGTACCTACCGCCCCCACCGTCATTTTGTTTTTATAGAGAAATAAATCCCATTTAGTTCATTTTGGCATATATGCCCCGTGTTATCAATAGATAGTCGGACGACGGACTCTACAAACTGGAGCTGAATGTGTCTGCTCCGTATAGTCAGGAGTCAGATTTCACACATACGGGAGGAGAGAGAGTTGACAGACAAGACGATGGCGGAGGATTTAGTGTCTAAGCGAAAAGAACAAATATTTAGCAATATATAAAACAAAGAAACCATCAGTATATTTATGGCATTTCTGCTTGATAAATGATTAAACGATTGACTAATTAAAGTGTTATTGATTAATTTTCGCATGAAACATGAATTGACTAATCGTTTCAGCACTAGCTTTGGATCTGCTTGGGTTTGTACTGCGAGATTTAATGTCTTTTATTCTTTATGTTTATATTATTTCTATTTCTATATGTTGTCATGAAAGGTTCTACTAAATAGAGTCAGGAATGCAGTACTTTGTCAGAACATGTTTATAACAGAACATAAGTGTTGTTTCTATTCCTTAAGGTACCAACATATCAGATCATTCTCACACAGTTCCTCACAAAACACATAAAAGGCTGTTGACTCCATCAGCAGAATGCCGCAGTCATGAAAACACTGGCGTGAAAAGGGAGTAATACTCTGAGGGAAGGCATTTTGTACAACACAATGCAAGCGCTAACCCAGTTAAGTATTGGGAAAACTTCCGTTCAATAGAACAGCTGTCATTCAATCCGTCTCTGCCGTGACCCGCAGAGCGTTGAATAAAGTCTGGCGCTGGTGGTGAACAATGGGAGGAAGTTACCGTCAGAATAGGGCAGGGAGATGCGGTACTGTCCGGCCATGAAGACCTCGCCGACGTGACTCAGTGTAATCTCCGTTCTTGGATCCTCGTCAATAAGCAGGTTAACTGATTGGATGCAGGCCCCGTCCAAATTCTGCAATTGAGACAAGATGGCTTGATAACTCATGCTGGCACTATCCCAAACAGCAGTAGCAATTCAGATACACAACAGGACTCACAGTGAGAGTGAGATAATGAGGAGAGAGAGAGAGAGAGGGCGGGGAGTATGTAATCTAAAGTTTGCTTTGGTTTTTGTCTGAATACAGAGTTACAGCATTACCAGTAGGTCTAACTCTTGAGAGCGGTGCTAGACGATAAGCCACAGAGTCATTTAGAACAAAACTGATTCATCCTCTGGGGATCATGACTGTCTTCACTGAACTTCATTGTAATCAGCACATTCGATTTTGATATGTCTAGTGTACCTAGCAAAGGCAAAAGTACCGTGACATTATGCATTACAAAACCTCCTGCAGGGCGTTCAGATGGTAAAAACACAAAGGGCTGTGTTGATGTGGCCATGTTGTTTCACATATTGGTAAAACGATTAAATATGATCCAGGAAGTCCAGTTTGAGTAATAGATCCACAAGTTTTAACCAAAAAGGCTGTGCAGTGGTTTATAAAACTATGAGACAGTCAGGCAGTCATTCTCCTTTCTCAGGGCAAAGCAAACAGTAGAAAATAGAGGTTAACCGATAATGGATTTTTAAAGGTCAATATAAATAAGGATAGTTTGGAGCAGGAAAAAGCCAATAGCTGATTAATCAGCTGATATCTTCTTTACCTCTGCAGCAGTCTGGTAGGCTACTTTTACATACGCCGTTTTTATTAAACCTTGCTTTTTGTCACTCTGAATTTGATCTTTAGTAAGAGAATATCCTGAAGTGTGATTTCATGGATTACATCGTTGGAATATGTTCTATTTATTTACAATGGCCGATGCATTGTTCTGTGGCGAGTGGCCAGGATTACTTCTGCACGTCCCGTTACATTGTTAAAGCCCCTCTTACAAACCATTGATGTTGGTGAATATTCCCGGGGTAAGGAGGATCCTAAAGTGTGCGAATAGTTAGGTGGCTGGATAATCTGGAAGAGAGAACGCCAAATTGGTAAGCAAGTTAAAGTAATAGTGAATGATTTATTTTCCTCCCTGTCTTTCTGTCTTGCATTGTGGACAAAGAGCTGATAGTGTTGCGTTATACATTCAAGAGAGAACTTTTTTTCTCCCCCTCTACCTTGACTTTGTGTCTGGAGCGTCCATGCAAAACGGAGATGTATGTCCCAGCGTGACTGTTGGAGACTGCGCAGCCATCGGCCACTATCGGAGCCTGGTCCCACGACACCAATAGTTTGTAAAAACGATTAATTGGTCTACTGCGACAAAAGTTGAGCCAGATGAGCATGCATTGTTTGTTGGACCCCTTTCCTTCATCTCAATGAAATTAATGAGAGGTGTTTTTTTATGGAAGGATAATACTGGATAAACAAGGCGACCTTAGCATTCATTTTGAGTTGTGTTTTTGGTTCTGTTTTAGCTCTGCTTTAGTCTTCACCAACTCCTCAGGGAAATATCTGGCTCTTTAGCTGCTACATGTTCCACTAAGTTCACCAGCTAATCGCTAACTTTATCTGTCTACCATATTGGTGCTGAGCAGTAAAGTACAGTCAGAGTTGCTGAAAAGAGCTGCTTGTTGGAGAACAATGACGAAAATTCCACCAGTATGCATACCAAAATGATTGACAAACTACAGACAGACATTGCCGTCATTAGGTCAATTATTATCATTATAACCAAAATTATTAAAAAATAGGTTTGTCTGACAGTGCATCCAACAGTACATTTTGAATTTAAAACCTGCTAGTGTCACAAAATGTAAAGACTCAAGGAAGTACTTCAAAACTATTCTTAAGTACATCACTTTAGTAAAAGTACCATTAGCTGCTCTGCCATTTTTAAAGAAAGGAAGCCTGCGCGTCGCTGACAGTAAGCGATCTGCCTCTATGAATCGTCTCTTTCATAAGTGGCAGAGCCCCACAGCCGAAAGGTTTTAGCACCCCCCCACCCCCTCCTCCTTTTACTCTTCCCATCATTCACCTCCTGTTTTCGCATAACCTTCTCTCTGTCCAACTCCCCCACCCCATCCAGTGCCTCTCTTCACCTCCCTCCTCACTACAAAGCCGTCCACAGCTCTGTCAGTCAGGCCAGATAAGGTAATCCTGTTCAGTTGGCTGTTAAGAGGTCTCGGGCCTCTGCTCTGATGAGTGGGACATCTTATATCTCACCTCATCAGCAGAAAAAGGAAAACAAATTAACAAGAAAGGAACTTTTTGTAGAATAATCAAAATAAAGCAGATTAAAGATAACTCACGGCTCCACAGGGGGCGTTCTGGATGGTGACTGTGAACTTCCCTGAGTTGCGACTCTTGGCGAGGACATACTGACATGTTGCAGGGAAGTTGTAGATCCGCCCGTCAAAGGATTCAAAATACATATCGCCAGACACCGAGCACTCGCCTGTAGAGAGAGGAGACACTTTCCACTTATTTCCTTGCTCCCAAAGTTTTTTCCTTCCTCGCTTCCTACCTAGAAAGCTGCCTTCTTTATTTTCACGTGCCCTTCTTTTTTATTCCTTTATGAAACTTGGTATTTCCATGCTTTCTAAATAGAAAGCTTCCTCTTTCCTTGGTCCATAACTAGGGAGCTTTCTCCTTTCTTGTTTCCCAACTAGGATGCTTCTTTTTTCCTTGTTTCTTACTAAGAAGCTTCCTTTTTTATGCCCTAACTAGGAAGCTTCCTTCTTCTGTTCTCTTCAACTAGGATGCTTCGGTCTTCCTTACCCTTGCTCATTCTTCATTGCCTTACCCCCAATCTAGGAAACATCCTACAGTATGGGCCTTTTTCATCGTGCTAACATGTCTCCCCGTTTCCTTTCCTCGCCTCCTCTCCTCACGTTTTAGTCCCTCCCACCTGAGATGTGAGCGGAGGAGACAAGGAAGAGATGCGAGGAGAGAGGAGACGAGGAAATCGAGCGTAGCGTTAGTTCAGGCAGGCCATGAAGTCAAGCGCTGCTCATATGACAGCTGTCAGCTGATGGCGGCCGATCTTAGGCCGGCCAATCGGCTGATGCATCATCTGACAGATCAGCTGATTCCCTTCTAGGCATTCATTGGCAAATTTCATACAGGGCGCCTTATTTAAGCTCCTTCAACCTGGCTACCTGAGCTGCTTCTTCTACAAAGCCGCTCGCAACCCTTCTCCACCCCACCACCTCCGTTAATACTGTGTGTGACTAACCAATATCATTCTGTGTTATTGATGCTGGCTCTGTTCTGCACCCGGGGGGTCTTTGCTGCTGCTCTCCCTGCCTTTGGCTTTCCATGTATGCACATGGAAGGGCAAGGAGGAGTGCTCTCCTTGCCTCATGCTACCACGTAGGCTCGTGGATCCACGTATGCGCGTGGATGGGCAGGGAGGTCCCAGAACAGAGCCATACCGCCAAATATAATGTATATATTACTGCAATGGAAATAAAGTTCTTTGACTAAAGTGGTCCTGACTGAAATATGTTTTTAGAGACATGAGACGTCCATTTCTGATGATGGTAATTCTGAATGGAAATGAGGATTAATAATCTAAAAGGTGTTTGTTGCTGACAGACAGACTCTCCTTCTCTCTCTGACTTTAACTGTTTCATTAATAAAAGTTAAGGGGAGAACTAAAAACTCTTTCTAATGAATGAAAAAAGTTTGAGGTCTGTTTGTTATCAGGTATTATAAAGCTCTTTCAGTAACAGACTCCTTCAGCCGCGGTGTGTGAAGCAGAGAACACTTCACCATCAACACGGTCCGTCTGCTGTACACACCTACAGTTAACACAGATTTTAACTAGATAGTGAATCAGAAGACAACTAAAATACAAAACTTTTAATCTGTGATCTGTCTTCACTCCGGTATGAAACTCCAGTGATGTTGAGAGGTAAAGTTATCAGATCAGTCCGATCGGCAGCAGCGTCCAATCAATAACTGATATTCAATAAAGGGGCATGTCGGTCGGTAAAAGAATTCCGATAAGGATACACCGGTGTTTCCTCGCTCTCAGCTCTCTAGAAGCCTCCTCTCTCCTTGCTCCGTGTCTCCTCGAGGTGCATTTAAGGGATCGGAGGATCCTCCATGATGGCGGAGGGGGAACGGCTTCCGGGTCAATCGAGGTGATACGATGCATGGAAGCTACCACAATGAAAAAGACCCACGGTCCTGGCACCATATTGGGGGAACTTTAGGATGCTTTATCTGTCCTCCTTTCTTGCTCCCTAAATGTCTGCCATCCTTGGTCTTTGATTATGACTACTGCTCCTTTTTACCTACCTAACTAGAAAGCCTCCTCCTTCCTTACCTTTCTCCCTAACTAGGAATCATTTCCTTCCACCATATCTAGGGACTTTGCTGCCTTCAAATGGAGTCGTGTTTACTGTGTTCACGAGAAGAGTCCATACGAACGCCCCCCTCTTGTGGTATTCACGACCTTGAGGAATTTTCCAAAAGCAACGAGTTCACGAGTTGTGACGTTTTCAGAAATGGTGGAGGCTAAGGAAGTTAATTTTTCGGTGGAAGGTTAGTTAATTAATATAATGTAATTTAAATCGGATAGTTTACTTTCTTCATTTGATAATATGTCTGAGGAAAATGTTGATATTCCCAGTGGCCTCATGTTTCTCCTCTGTCCTTATGTCTTTGCATTTCCTGCATTATGTTACCCACTAGCTAGCTTGCTAAATTGTTAGCCTCTGTGGCTTCTAGACACCGACAGTAACGTTAATATTGCCGTGGCCTCGCAGCTGTGTTCTCACGACTTTACCACTTGAAAAACCAAGCAATATTGTGTACACGACTTCCAATGTTGTAACCACAAGCTCACGAGATCCATTTGAAGGTAGCAATTCTTCTCCCTGTCTTCCAAAGAAGGAAACATTTTCCTTCCTTGACCTTTTCTATGATGGTTCTTTCTTACTAGTTCCTAAGTAGGACCCTTCCTCCTTTCTTGCTCCCCAACTAGAGAAGTTTACATGAATAGCACATAGAAACTTGAGGAAGAGATGACTTGTTGAGAGCATCTTTGGGTTGTAATGAAATAATCACACTGTGTCATTGAATTTGAATGCGACCTGCAGCACAGTTTAAGTAAAAATACAACCACCCACAGAGGGACGGCACAAACCTGGGCAGCTGTAGTCGGTGCAGTTCCACACTCCACCCACGCATGTGCTGAAACAGAAAGCAGAGACGTCCACAGGTGGAGAACATGAAAGGCTGAGCTAATCAGCAGGATCACTGATAGAAACTGGACACACCGAACCCAGCTGGTCAGACCTGAGAAGATTAAAAGGACTGCATGGAGTCTGCTGGACAATAACCTGGGTTTTTTAAATACATGATGATGACATGTAATGGAACATGGTCTCACATGTGTCCATCTAGGGTTCATTTCGGATCCAAAGGGGGCAAAATAAGGTTATAGGGAAAGCAGAGATGTCAGAGATGTTATTTGAACACTTTAAAAGCATGAAGCTGGTACTCCTCACACACATTTTTATGAGATAACAGGACAGTCAAAGCTTTTAGTTACTTCCAGACCAGAAATGTTAAAACTGCTCACCAGTTGTTGCATTCCTCCTGCAGTGTCTGTCCAGACGGATAAAACATGCCGTGGTACTCGCAGGGACAGTCGGCGGGCGTCACACAGCCTCCGTCCTCGTAGATCAGACCTGTGGAGAGACAGAGAGACAGACAGATAAAAGACACACTGAAGATTATTGCTTCTGGAGTTGAAAACATCAGGATTTTTCTTTCATGTGTACCTAGTTAATAAAAGATTAGATGTTAATTGAAGGATGTAAAAGAAAAGTGATGTACAATAAATTTACAGAGAGGAAAGGTGGTTTATTTTCAGGTCAGAAGACAAGACATATAACAGATAAAAAGGTGTATTTACAGGAAGTCTCTTTGAGGGAATAGACACTACGATAGATAAATGAATCTGAATAGAAACTCACCATCAGGACAGTAGCATCCATCCAGGCAGGCCAGCTTGCTGTCGATGCATGTTCGTTCCAGGTTACAGGACGCCGGGCAGCAGCTGATGCATTCCCTGTACTGCAGACCAAGGGGACACTGCTTCGCTGGTCGCAAAAATTAGACACGACATAGATGTTAAAAACTTTCTACTGCAAATACTGACAATAGGGAAATCAGATCAACTATGGACTGCTTTAACATTGGAGCACCTGCTATGTGTGAAGATATCGCCACAAACTACAGCCTTGAAAATTACAATATTTTAGTTGAATAATGCTATTGATGCATTCAGCTAATCCATGATAAATCCTGTTTATCTCTGGACTTGTTTAACGAACAGCAAATTTTTGTCTGCAATGTTAAATTTATAGTTCATATTGTTCACCAGATGAGCTTTGATTAGCCGACAGATCTGTGTGTGTGACAGCCTAATCCAACTTTCAAAAACAAAAGAAACAAAGTGATTAAAAAAATAATAAGCCGAATAGTCCCGTTTGCATGTTCACTTTTTAAAGTAAACCATGCCATGGTACTAATAGCTGACGTGAACAGTAGATCTGCTGCAGTTGACCTTAGCAACAATAAGCGAACATAAGATAGCCTACATCAGTAGGCCAACACATCAGATCGATAAAAATCATTTTAGTGAGATTACAGGTAATACTGAAGATACTGAAACAAAGTATAGTGATTACATATTAATAGTTTTTTATATAAAATGGACTAAAATGCCTGCCCGCTAGCTTGCCTGTTCCAATTACCTTAGCAGCAGTTACAGCAACAGTTCTTTAGCTAACGTCTATAGGCTAGGCAAGTACGCACACCTGATAAATAAAAATAATATTAATGGGTTTCCAGGCACCACTGAAAGTAATGAAACAAAATTATTACATATTAACAATTTTTGATATAAAAAGGGACTAAAAATTTATTAGTTTTTGTACTCTAGGTAGCCTATGTTCCACTAGCTAACGTTACCTTCTTATGTTAACTCTGCTGGAGTTAACTTTAGCAAAAGCTAACGGTTCTTTAGCGAACGTTAAGTAGGCTATGACAAATCATTTTAGTGCTCCATTTTAGATACTCAAACAAAGTATAGTGATTACATATTAACAATTTTTTAAATGGACTAAAATGCCTGCCCGCTAGCTTGCCTGTTTCAATAACCTTAGCAAAAGTTCTTTAGCTAACGTCTATTAGCTAGGCAAGTACGCACATCTGATCGATAAAAATAATACTAATGGGTTTCCAGGGACCACTGAAAGTAATGAAACTAAATTATTGCATATTAACAATTTTTATATAAAAAGGGACTAAAAAGGTTTGAATGAATTTGAACTCCTGTGCCCTCTAGGTAGCCTCTGTTCCACTAGCTACCTTCTTATGTGAACTCTGCTGGAGTTGACTTTAGCAACAGCTAACAGGTCTTTAACTAATGTTAAGTAGGCTACGACAATACAAACATATCATTTATAAAATATGTTTTTCTACACACCACTGTAATAACTGAAACCAAGAGATGTGGTAATATTTTAAAAAATTGTACACACATTTTAAGCCCAATCTCTAAATTAACTCAGTTGCAGTTGACCTTAGCCACAGTTAGCAAACGGTTCTTTAGATAACGTAGGCTAACGTTGGCTACAGGAGTATCTGATCGATGCATTAATTCAGTGGGTAATTTGATTATGTCAGTTTCTACATTGGGCTGAACATGTAAGAATGTGTTATTTTTACAGTTTAATTGTAGGCTGTGTCCTGTGCCTTTTAGTTAGCCTCTCTTCAACTAGCTACCTCCTTAGGTTAACGTTAACTCTGCTGCAGCTGACTTAGCAACAACTAACAGTTCTTTAGTAGGGGTATAACGATTCATCTACTACATCGATGTATCGATTTATATTCCTACGATCCAACTACATTGATAGGTACTCGGCAAGTTGTCCTTCACGGAGACGTACAGTATATCAATATAAAATCGATTTGAAAACACAAACATCGATTGTATGGATACTAAGGATTTGCACCTTAAATTTAAGGATGACAAACCGTTCTATGAAAGTGTTTTTTGCACTTAAATTAGTAAAGAAATGTTAAACGTTACTCCGGTTCACTCTCCAGACATGTGGCAGCTTGCCAGCTCTGCCTTCTGCAGCGCGAACGCGAGCGACCGGTCGGCATGAGCTGCTGGCGCTGCGGTGAAGAGGAGAGTTTCCGGCGCTATCAGTCCACTGGACGAGTGCGGCTTCACCCACCGCTGCTTTCCCCTTGTACTGTCGTTGTTTCATTCAGAGAAAATGACTTACCTTTCCCCGTCATGATATGTATGTGCACGCAGCATCAGCATCAAGAGGCAAATTATCACGACGGGAGTAAAGTAAGAAAAAGAAAACTGAAATTCAACTAACGTTAGTCTAACGTAGTTTTAAAATGTTGTTCCAGATGTTTTTATGTATGAAAAAAACCCAAATGAACCCTTTAGGCGGACTACTGGATTACTATCAGCAGATTATTTAAACAGCGTTTGTAGAGGAATGATTCTGTCCCAAACTGATCACTATCAGCTGTTTGATCACTATCAGCTGTTTGGTCACTATCAGCTGTTTGATTACTATCAGCTGTTGATCACTATCAGCTGTTGATCAATATCAGCTGTTTGATCACTATGAACTGTTTGATCACTATCAGCTGTTTGGTCACTATCAGTGGTTGATCACTATCAGCTGTTTGATCACTATCAGCTGTTTGATCACTATCAGCTGTGGATCACTATCAGCGGTTGATCACTATCAGCTGTTTGATCACTATCGGCTGTTGATCACTATCGGCGGTTGATCACTATCAGCTGTTTGATCACTATCAGCAGTTGATCACTATCAGCTGTTTGATCACTATCAGCGGTTGATCACTATCAGCTGTTGATCACTATCAGCTGTTGATCACTATCAGCGGTTGATCACTATCAGCGGTTGATCTCTGTATTATTAATCTACCGTTTATATTGAAAATGAGGACAGAAGCAGCAGGTTAAACCACTGTTCATTTAACTTAATAGCAGTTGGTTTATTATATTTTTTGTTAAATATTGCACTGCCTTGTATCTTGAGAACTGAATCAGCAGGTGCTGCAGTTGCACTTTTTTATTATTTTCTAATAAAAGCTGTATGTATTTGCCATTAACCGTTGTTTACTTGTTTATATCTGTAATTACTTTATCCCCGATTCCCTTCCAAGAAAAACTGCGGAATCCTGACCTGCTCTGTCCAGTATCAGATATTTATTTCACAGTCACACTGATTGATTTTTTGGTAAAAAAAGTTACTGTATCCATTTCAAATCATTGAATCGTATCGTATCGTATCGTATCGTATTGTATCGCTCTAGATGAGCCAAATATTGTCCTGAATCGTATCGGAACCATGGAAATCGTATCGTATCTATATGTTAACTAAGTTTTTATGTATGTATTCTAATTTAATTGAGCATCTGCTACACTGGATAGAGCCAACCAAACTGTACACCAGCTGAATTCCCTGATCTTCATACTATCAACCCACAGAAGTACACTGCAATTAATAAAGAAAAATAAATGGGGACATTTTCTCGTAATCATGCCTTGCATATCTCGTATTAGCATTTTCCGTAGGTGTAGTGTTCAATTAAAGTGAAATGTGCAGCTTTTTCGGGTGCTCTGTGGCATGCAGTTTAAAACACCTGGAAAAACGTACCACACTGAGGAATTTGCAGCCTCCAGTCGTGCAGTGGGTGGTCAGCATGGGCACAGGCCCGGGCGTACTCGCTGAACACCTGGCATACCACATCACCGTTGGGACCCGACCTTCAACAGAGTAACAAACAGAGAAGGACTCTTTGAGCGGAGCCAGGAGAGGTGTGGCCACAGGAGCCAGGATCGCTGAACTGAACTGATCAGACTGTGCAGCTCTTAAATAACTACCCACCAGCTGTGTCTCCATCATAGCTAATGAGGACATCTTCCAACTAGGCTTTAAATAGAAAGATAAAGCTGAAAAAAGTTTGTTGTAGTGTGGCTGTATCAGTCATCTGATAAGGTACATTTGTGTCTGAACACAGTTAACTGTTTTGTCTTTATCACCAGTCTCTGTTCCACATCACTCTGAGTTAACAGTAACAGTCTGGCGGGGCTAATGTTACCTACAGAAGGAGGGCACGTTCAGTATCATGGACCTGAGCCACCAAAAGACACAACTGAGAAAGCTGTGAGTGGGATCATTTTAAACCAGACAATGACAAAACATTTTCATAATCTTCTTTGTGGATCTAGATTGAGGTAGGTAAAAATGCAAAAAATTTCAAAACACACCTCAAGTGGCTACACAAAGAAGAGTGATGCCCAACAACACCTTACATAACATAACTGCAGCTTTAGGTGATTAAGGAGAAAACAAATTAACTAATAATCACCATGAAACTTCCCCAGTTGATTACGTACATTAAGACAATTATATTTTATATTACAAGTTTTCTGGAATTTTATGTGCAAATATGCAAATTATGCACTATCTTATGAACTATGTGCTAATTTGCATACATTACCAGAACAGAAATCTGAACATCGGATAAAGCCAGGTTCAAAATTTCAGTTTCATTTTGTTGACATATTAGAGTCAAAGGAGATATCAGTTTCCCAGTATGAGGTGCTGGATCGGAGCCCGGAGATGGTGCAGCCTTCCTGGGTCTGTCTGTCTCAGACATCCAACTGAGTCAGTGAAATAAAAGACTCATGAAGGGAAGTGAAATGCTCCCTCATCTTCATTAAGAACAGGAAGTAAACAGCTGAGGTGCATCAGGTGTTTGAATCCAGTTTCTGGCCACAATTCAAATGACAACTTCTGGTTGAATGCAAATTATCACAATATCTCAAAAACGTATATATATAGATATATACAAATATATATATATATCTATATATGTATATATATACAGTATATACACCGATCAGCCATAACCAGGGTCTGAAATTAAGTTTTTTCCTCACCTGCCACTGTGGCAGGTCACTGAAAATGTCTACCAGGCACTCAATACTTTTGTCTGACACTTTTAAAATCTATGTAGAATGCTTTAGATTTGTTAAGACAGTAGAAAAATGGAATATATCACCTAACCTAAAGCTAGAGTTGGTAATATTCTTCAAAAACATGTTTTATTATATTTGTTTAAATTCTCATTACACCCCGACAGCAATCGATAAATCAAATGCTCGGACAAAAAAAGAATAAAATCCAGCATCTGTAGCTGTCGCAGGACTGTAAGCCCGTCCAATCATTTTAATCGGCTCAAATATTCTTAATATAATATTTCTTATTATAAGGAAACCTATCTGCCATGGTGGCAGGTGACCTGAAATTTTTACCTGCCACAGCCAACATTTACCCTGTATTTGGCAGGTGGCAGGTGCTAATTTCATTCCCTGGCCATAACATTAGGACAGTATGGGCACCCCGACTGGTCCCCATAAGCAACAAACTGCTCCTCACTGTGTGTTCTGACACCTTTCTATCAGAACCAGCATTAACTTGTTCAGCAGTTTGAGCTCCAGTAGCTCTTCTATTGGATCAGACAACACGGGCCAGACTTCGCTCCCCACGTGCATCAACGAGCCTCGGGTCTGACCCTGTCGCCGGTTCACCGGTTCTCCTTCCTTGGACCACTTTTGGTAGGTCCTGACCACTGCAGACCGGGAACATCCCACAAGAGCTGCAGTTCTGGAGATGCTCTGACCCAGTCGTCTAGCCAGCACTATTTGGCCCTTGTCAAAGTTGCTCATATCCTTACACTGGCCCATTTTTTCTGCTTCCAACACAAAGTTCAGAGGTCAAAATGTTCCCTTGCTGTCTAATATTCCCCCCCACTGCCAGGTGCCATGGTAACCAGATAAGCAATGTTATCCACTTCACCTCCAGAACTGCAATGGTCTTAATGTTATGGCTGATCAGTGTATATACTGTATATACATACATACTGTATATATACTGTATGCTGTATATACATGTATATGTATATTTATTTATACAAATATGTACATATATATATGAATACATGAAAACTGCTGTGGATATCTTGACGTTTCATCAAAGGCCAACATTGGGAGAAAATGAACATGAGGCAGATCTGAATGTGGTGTTCTTACATGCAGAGGTCGTTGGAGCAGCTGGCCATGTAGGACAGTGGGCTGACAAAGTCGTGGCAGCTCTGAAATGGCGGATCCAGCAGCATTGCACACACCTCCTCCACTTTCTGAAGCCACGAAACATACAAAGACAGTTTTTCACTCAAAACATACAGTATTAGATCAAGTGTTGTATTTGCTGTTTATGGAGGAGGACGTTTCTCTGCAACAGGGAAACCTACAGTTTTCATCGGACATCTTACCAGCAGGACATGAGCTTCGACTGCAGCACAGGGTGAAGAGAAGCCAGAGGGCACCATGGGACATCGGGCCTCGTGCGGTTCCGTCTCCACCCAGCTACTCCCGAACATTTCAATTTCATGTGTCAGCACGCCTGTGAGAGACAGAAATTACTTTTAAAACTAGGCCCAGTCTGCTGAAGGGAGGAGATCACAGCTCATTTATTATTTACATCACTGATGTCACTGACTACTGTGAAAATGAGCTTGTAAAGACTTGTTAGAGTTAGATAATCCATTACAGTAAACTACAGTATTCGCAGGGATGGAAAGTAACTAAGTACATTTACTCAAGTACTGTACTTAAGTACATATTGGAGGTATTTGAGTCTTTCCATTATATGCTTCTTTATACTTCTTCTCAATTACATCAGGTAGGCTAAGGGATAATGCCAGACAAGGTGTCCATTATAAGGATTAATGGGGGATTATGGACACCTCCAAGGGCATCATACCGTTTATACCATGGTCACTTGCCAAAGAAAAAAAAAGAATACCTTTAATTTATATTTTCATGCGTTTTGCATCCAAAATCTAACATTTTTCACAATCCAGAACTCTGTTTCCCTGCTAACACCTGGGGCTTTGCTAATACCTGGAACAATCTTTACCATTCCATAGGTTCCTGTGCAATGGAAACGTTGTTCACTACTCCAGTAAATAGGACGGACCTTAGCTAGGACTTGGCAACGGGAGATATTTCTATTCCGCTCTACTCATAGAATCCCTCAGCTACGAGCAAGAAAGCTAACGTTATGCTAGCAAGATTCAATGCCAGAACATTGCGTACGGTTGAAAAACAGTAAATTTAATTTGACAGTATGTTTAACAACAAGACTAGCTGGCTATCCAACCATGTCATTATCCTCGAATCAATGTCAAGATTAGCATAGTGCTAGCATAAAGCTAATATTACGCTAGCAAGATTCAATGTCAGAACATTGCGTACGGTTGAAAACAGTAAATATAATTTAACAGTATGTTAAACAACAAGACTAACGTTAGCTAGCTATCCAGCCATGTCATATCAATAATATCAACATTTTCACCAACTGTTGATTAGCATAGCGTTAGCATAAAGCTAACGCTATGCTAGCTAGCTATCCAGCCATGCCATTGTCCCCGAATCAATGTCAAGATGTGCGAGTGCTAGCATAAAGCTAATATTACGCTAGCAAGATTCAATGTCAGAACATTGCGTACGGTTGAAAACAGTAAATATAATTTAACAGTATGTTAACAACAAGCCTCTCCTGTGATTCACTCTGTTTGCTGATGTTGCTGCTTTGACACCTGAATTTCCCTCCGGGGATTAATAAAGGTTCATCTTATCTTATCTTATCTTATCTTATCTTAAGACTAGCCAGCTGTCAGGCCATGTCATTGTCCCCAAAATCAGCTTGAGCATGCGCTAATATGCACGCACAACAGGCATTTCCATCAGGATGGCTAACTTGGCACACCTGTGGCGCATTTGAGCACAGAGTGGGATCATAAAGAAGGCATTATTATAGGGGGGGGGCATTAGAGGCTGTGAGTGACAATCATGAATTATCAGATTCACTACTTTCACCCCCTTTAATCACAGGACTATCCCCGTCATCACGCACTGACAGTTTGGGAGTTTTGTAGAGAGTTTGGGCCTACGTACATTATTTTTCAACTTGTTTCGTCTCAGGCTATTATAATTAAAATTGTGGAGCTCAGAGGACATTTTGTCCAAGATGGAGACACCGCCAGGGTGAAAGACAGAACGGATGGTCCTGAGGGAGTTATAAGCGGAGCTAAATGCCTGTTGATGCGCAGAAGGAACTGTGTAGAATAATTAATCAAAACGACACGTTTGATGTGCACATAAGCACAGAGGGTTCTGTGGATCAAAACTTCACTTAATGTAACCAGCAGATATCTGTTGCGTCCGTGCGTAATGTTGGCTTGACCGTGTGCAACATCACTCTCTATAGAGACTGCAGCGGTGCGCTGTGCTGGCTCTCTGCATACTGATCTCATGCGCACAAATTAATTAATGAGTGGAACATGATTAACGTCCATGTAAGTATAATATAAATATTTTAATTGTAGTGAAAACCGGGACAATTTGTTAGTGACTGTTTTTAAACCGGGACATTTGAGGGACTCGGGACACGTCAGCTTGAAACCTGGACTGTCCCGGACAAACCTGGACTGGTCACCGTAATCCGGTAGTAGCTTTCTGCTTTCAGTCCAATATGGCGGAAGCGTAGCTCTGCTGCTGGGCGCTGATGTTGCAATGGAACAAACAACTGACTTTCACTTCTTGGCAATATACGTTCTTTGGTTTAACTGAAACTAATTAGTAAGTGTACATTATAACCATGAACCCTGCAACCAAGAGTATACACCTAGCCCATGGTATAAAAAATTATGTACATCATTTGTTTTGAGAGAGCTAAAACAAAGAACATGCCCTATTACAGTCCTGGTTGTTCTGCTTCCTGGTTTTATCCAAATATTATATATTATTTCTGTCATTGTACCTACTGCACTTGGACTGTATGTGTTGCATTTACTATGTCCCTGAACACAACCTCAGATGGTTGCATTGATCAGATTACAATCTATCTGGAGGTGTGTACACCAGGATTTCTATGTGTTTTAGTGATTATAATCTGATCCACCAAGATGTGACAGGAGAATTTAAAACAAGCTGATCTGCTCTCATTCTCCATGGTCAGATTGTTACGAGTGATAACTTGGTTAAGTGACTCGCTGCATTTAAATGACTATATTTCAATATGAAGCAGGTTTTCACTATACGTTGAAATATAGTCATTGACAGTGGCACTTTACTTGAGTATTTTCTTTTCATACCTCTTTATACTTCTACTCCACTGCATCTCAAAGGTAAATATTCTACTTTTTACTTCACTAGCCTACATTTATCTGACTGTTTTAGGTACTTTACAAATTAAGATTTCTGCACAAAAATACATATGAAGAGCTTATACATATGTTTTGCTATAAATTAAACTACCATTAACAGTTTACACAAGTACAGCTGAAACAATTCGTCAATTAATCAATAAGTCGATTGACAGAAAAAATAATTGACAACGATTTTGATAATCATTCAAATCTTTTTTTAAGCAAAAACTGTAACATTTCATGGTTCCAGCATCTAAAATGTGAATATTTGCTTTAAACCATTTCTATGTATTAGTAATAATGTTGAGATTTGGACAAAACAAACATTGTGAAGCTGTCACTTTGGGCTCTGGTTTCCTGATTATACTTACATACTTTTACTTAAGTAACATTTTCAATGCAGGACTTTTACTTGTAACAGAGTATTTTTACAGTGTGGTATTAGTACTTTTACATGAGTAAAGGATCTGAATACTTCCTCCACCACACAATTTTGATCCTGACATCTAGACTGCAACCCGCTGCTTACAGACAAAATGATCGTACCGTAACTCGTCTTCAGGTCATCCTGGACGTCTGCGTTGAAGTTCCCACACAGGCCGCAGGTTCTGCCCACAAACTCCGGGCTGAGTTTGATGTAGACTGAGCCACTGCGTCCCTCCCATGCCAGCGTGAAACCGTGTTGCTGCGTCACCAGAACGTACTGAGAGATCCGCTCCAGCTGCAGGTCGTGGATGTGATGAGGCAGCTGCAGACTAAAGACGGAGACCGTGAATACACGGTGATACAAACACCACCTTATCTTCCATAAGGAGCTCATACTGACTGATGTACGGCATTCATCTTTCTATATACAAGTAAAATAAAATGTATATTTCATTCATGTTAAATAAAACATATAAAGAGCGAGCAGCCTTAGACAAACTGAAATAAATAATAAATCCTGATATAAAGAAAAGAAGAAGTTCAGATGTCCATGAAAATGTTCTGTTGTCTACTCTGCTGAGTGCTGACCTTTGGCCCTTGAAGGTCACGTTGGTGGCGTGCAGCCGAACCTCGCCGTCCCACGGGAGGAAGAGGCTGACAGATCGTTGGCAGGTGTAGGGGGCAGAGCTGCAGCCCGGGTCATTGTGGACCTGAACACAGCAAGATGCAATGTGGAAATAATATATAATAACTATATGCATTTCACCTTTTAAGAGATCATACTGGTGGTTTTTCATGTTTTCCCCCCAACTAACTACGAATCCTGACATAACAGAAAAATGGTTTCCTCACTTCCAGGCAGAATAATTTCACTACACAATGAAAATGTACTTGCAAAGTCTTGATTCTTGGTTAAGAGAGGTAACACCCATCATAGTAAGTGATATTACGGAGAGGTAAAACAGTCCCAGTCCCTAAAAGTCTGTCCCAACAGATTCGGCTGCTGTACAGTACGCACACATTCACTTTTCATTCGTCTGATTGATCTATGTTTATAAATATATTTATTAAATATAATATGTATATTGTTTATAAAAAAGCTCACAAATGTCACTTTGTTAGTTTTAAAACAACTGGCCAGGGACTGAAAAATGAAGTCTGTTTTGTCTTCTCAGTTCGCTCAATGTTCCTGATTGTGATGTACTTATAAGAAATGGTGACCGCAGGTTATTTCAAAATGTCTCTCCTGATATCAGTTCTGATGGTGGCTTCATGTAAACAGTGAAGGGTTACTGTTATCGTCTGAATTAGTGCATAACATTTACGGAATCAGCTTTCAATTACCAGTCCTCAAGTGCTTAATTAAGCAATCCTTTTTAAAGAACGGGGCTGGGGATATTCTGTGTTTTTCTTATTGTCTATATTGTCTATGTAAAAAAAACATCAATGAGCAGCCTGGTCTCCTAAAAATTACGTTCCCATACAACGAAACTGCATTGTCAATGACGTTTTGAGGGAAACTTAATTGACCACAATATTTTTTACCAGATTACATTTGTTTTTGTATCTTTATTTTTGTACGTTTTGTATCACAAATAGGTTTCTAATGAGTCCTCGGAAGTCTGGCTGGGGAGGAGGTCGGGGTGGATGGGTCAAACAAACAGGACTTTCACCCAGGAGACTGTGGTTCATGTCTGCGTACATAAAGCTGTATATAAGAAGTGGACGTAGTCACCGTGGTGACTATTGACCATTTGTTTGTTGACTACGGTTTTGAAGCCTCAAGTTTGGCATTTTGGCTGTTGCCATCTTGTTTTTTTGTAACCACAACGCTGAATAAGACATTTTTACGCGACCAAAATGTTACAATTAACTTTCATGAAATGAAAACACACTGTAAAAGGGTTAAAGTTCTACGACGTAAACACAGACAACTCCCAGACCGGACAACGCCGTGGTAGCGTTAGCATAGCGGTAGTGACCTGTCAATCAAAAGGTAGCCACGTCCTAAAGCATCCCCTGCTTTATGGTCTATGTGACTCTAAATGGGACCATCATTCACTAAATGAACATGATGCTGTATTGAAGAAGACTTGAAACTAGTGATTGAGATCATAAACTCATATTTACAATGTTTACTGAGGCAATAAATCAAGAGAGAAGTAGGCTCATTTTCTCATAGACTTCTATACAATCAGACTTCTTTTAGCAACCAGAGGAGTCGCCCCCTGCTGGCTGGTAGAAAGAAAACAAGTTTAAGGCACTTCCTCAGTGGCTTCACTTTTCAGAAACCTGAGTTGACCAATGGTTGAGAGAAAGTCGTGTTTTATTTTGATTGGGAATTGTCTGTAAAGTATTGTCTGTGTGTCACAAGTAGACCAGCAGATACTATACCAGCAACTGTACTGCACAAATGAAGAAAAAAAAGAAATACCTTGAAGAAAAAAGAAATGAGAGACAACAATTTCAGCCCCAGCTCTCCCTAAAAGAGGTTTATACGCTGAAACTTGACCCTGAAGGTAACACACATTCTTGAGCAAAGTGTGGATTTGTCTACTAGAGAAGAAAATGTCATCTCACCTCTTTCTGACACATTCTGGTTGTTAGATTTCCAGCTTTTATATTTTCTTTTTGTTTATGAGATGCTCCTCATCATTAATACCGGCATTAATGTATATCAATAATCATAAGCGTTTGGATCTGTTCGTGTTCTCTGTTTGGTTAGCTTTTCCCATACACAGATTCGGTATCTGCTGCCTTTTCAGGGGAACAAAGTCTCGGTCTGTTGCAGATGCTTTCAAGGCATAGTGGGTAATTGCAGTATTTAATGGTAATTGACTCTAATAACCAGATAGCTTTCACTAATCTTCAGAGCAAATCTTTTCCTCAGGCTGAAACTTGGAACCTCACAGAAGTCAGAAAGGAGATTGTGTTTTAGAGCAGGACGCCACCGAGTCTAAACGTTCCTCGACTGGGAGCAGGCGTCGAACCGAAACCGTCTGGGCAGCTTCTAGTCGGGAGGATTTACTAACCTGGACGACGACGCTGGCCTGGGTGGTTTCCTCACAGTCCCTCAGCAGAGTGTAGGTGCAGCGGCCGGGGAAGTGGTAGTAGAGGCCGTCAAAGGTCTCAAAGTTGTACTGACCCCACGACCGACACGTCATCTCCCTCTCAAAGCCAAGATTAGGAACTGGGCAAATGAAATGGAGGAGAAAAGAAATGATTATGAAATTAAGTTCAGTCTATAGAAACGTTAATTTACTTCACACAAGAGAAATGTCACTTATATAAATAAACATACGTGTCTTAACAAATCATTTATAACATACTGTATCTTTCTTAATGCTTCATTAATAATCAATGTTTAGCCATTAGGAGGCAGAAGAAGCTAAAAGAGGCTAAAAAGCTCTATTAATCGATTAAATATCGATTAATAGAGCTTTTTGTGCAACTGTTTTCTCAGTGTCTCGAAACAAGACAGAATAAGGCAGACACTGCACCAATATCAATAATCAATAATGAAGGTATCTCACCCAAACTGGTAGTTTTTGTCCTGTTTTACAAAGATAATCAATCAAATCACTTGTTAATAAGAATGTGAGTTTTTGTAGTGTTGAAATATAGTTGAGCAGTGTTGGAAGTATTCTGATCTTTTCCTTAAGTTAAAGTAGTAATACTACAGCATAGAAATACTCTGTTACAAGTAAAAGCCCTGCATTCAAAATCTTACTTAAGTAAAAGTACAAAAGTATTAGCATCAAAATACAGTATACTTAAAGTACCGAAAGTAAAAGTATGTATTATGCAGAATGGCCCATTTATTATATAATTGGGTTATAATAATTGATGCATTAATGTTTTCATCACTTTTATGTTGCAGCTGGTAAAAGTGGAGCTCATTTTAATTACTTTATGAACTGCTGGGTAGCTTAACCTATAATATTACATCATAATTTACAAGTTGATTTATATTTTGAATTAATAATCTGAATCTGCAAAGTAACTACAGCTGTCAAATAAATGTAGTGGAGTAAAAATAACAATATTTGCCTCTGAAATGCAGTGGAGTTGAAGTATAAAGTAACAGAAAATGAGAACACTCAAGTAACATACAAGTACCTGAACATTGTAGCACAGTAGTACAGTATCTGATTAAATGTAGTTAAAAGGAAGTTTGAAGTAACAAACAAAATGAACAACCCTAATTTAGAAAACTCACATTTGGCCTCATAATAAGTCATAAAAGGGCAAAATACAGACCTCCGCCAAGGTGCCTGACGTTAAAAACAGATCCCAGCTCACAGCTGGCGGTACCGTGAGGTGGTCGGCTTGTTATTAACACGGTGTGTTTCCATGTAACATATCGGCGGATGCCTCTCTCATTCAGCAGCCTTGTTATGTCTGTATAACGTTACACTACGTTGTCTCTCATCCCGTCAGCTACCGCTTTGTTCTTTCTCACCGCGGACGGCCAGCAGCTCCCACACACACATCCACACACATATCTCTCTGCTCTCAGAAGGAGGCCGGGTCATGCGTCATCAACGCGTCATCAGTTACACTGCGCATGTGTTATACCCTGTGGTCTTAATGCTGGTAATACTTTTGGAGTAATCCTTCTAACAGACAGACAGACAGACCAACACCGGTGAAAACATAACCTGCTCCGCCAAGGCCAACCCCAGCCTGTAATCACCCCCATTCCATGTTGTGAAAATAACCCCAATTCTGTAGTTCTTATGTTATGTTTAAAACATTTAAACTGACTCAAATTGGTTCAACAAAGAGGCATGTCAGGTGTGTGTTTTACCTGTCTGACATCTGTGTCCAGTGGCCTGATACAAGCTGCAGTCACATGACTCCGACTGAACGCACTGTCCTCCATTCAGGCAGGGAAACACACATGGCTCTGCTGAGAGAAAGCAAACATTTACACTGAATAATCGGTCCTTTTCAGCTTGTTTCACTGATACAAATTTCACCTGAATCTTACCTGATAAATGTCTACTAATTAAAACATTATGACTAAATAAAGACAGTAAAAATGGCTGACAGGATCTAGTTTGTAATCAGTTGGTATTTCACAATATAAGTAAGAAAGAAAAGATAAGATTATAAATTACTGTATCTTCTTTCATGTCACATCAAATCTATGTCAACCGCTCGGAAAGTTGTCTCCGTACATCCACGCTAAACCACTGGCACAGACGACTGACTTTGAGTATCTGTAGGTAGCGATTTTAAGGAAAAGTCGCCATATGTCAGCACTCATATAGAGTTGTGGGCCCCCAGCAAATGTTCCAGTCACTGAACGCACCACCAAACACCAAATGATGGCTCCTCATCCTGCAGTAACACCATCTGCTCAGTGGGCTTACAGCTGGTCTGTTCAGCCAGCCACATCCCATACAAGTGCAGGTACCATACAGGGGTTTGTGGGGGGGCAATTAATCAGATAGAAGCTATTTTCCTTCTGTTCACTCTGTGAGGGGGAAGTAAAACACAGGACCCACTTGTTGCTCTATTTAGAGACACATTACACAACTTTCTGGTGCTTCAAAAATGGCATCAGGAGGTTTTAAAACTGTGAACCTCCTTCACCAGAACACCTGTCAGGTCTGCAATGCTTTACACCAAACGCACCAAACAGATCAGATATCTAATTTTTTGATTTTGAGTGTTTTCAGGACAGAAGGGAACAGACAAACCAAACTCTGGCTCTAGAGAAAGCCTTTCACGTTTTTATGTTACCCGAAGGCCACCGTAGCTCTCCAACACGCTTGTGAAACTGTGGTAAAGTGAGCCGCAGAGTGTAAACCGTGGTAACGCCAGCTGCTGTCTGACTTCTGTTTTTCCCAAAGTAGTGTTATTGTGGTATGGATGACCTCTGAGCGAGGCAAACAACGTTACCACGGCTTTACACTCTGCGGCTCACGTTACGTCAGTCTTGGAAAGGGAGGAGTGAGTGGAGGGGTACTCAGTTGGTTGCAATCTGCAACCACACCACTAGATGCCTCAAAATCCTACACACTGTCCCTTTAAGTTGGCTAGTTGGCAGCCATAACAACATTTGTTTTCGTAATCTATAAGGAATTATTCTTATAATATTTTGGGAAATGCACTTTCTTACTTTCTCATTAAGAGTTCTCTTACACTTTCATGTATGTATGCACTAGGTCTGGAGCTAGCTATTAGCCTAGTTTAGCATAAAGACTGAAAGAGTTTCAAAACCAACTTACCAAAACTCTAAAGCTCATTAATCAACACATTGGATCTGGTTTGTTTATCCATGCACAAACTGAAATGTGAAAACAACAAGTTGGGGAGTTATGTGCTGTAACTATTTCTTGGTGAGCAGCAGGAACGGGTGCAGTTGTTGTTGTTTTCTTTAATATTTAAGTTGGTGTCAGTGGGCAACTCCGGGATCTGAGAAGTGAAGCCAATGCTGAAGTGCCTTAAAATTGCATTCTTTCTAATAGCAAGCAGGGGGCGACTCCTCTAGTTTCAAAACGAAGTCAGATTACTTCTCACTTGATTTATTGCCTCAGTAAACATTGTAAACATGAGTTTATGGTCTCAATCACTAGTTTCAAGTCTTCTTCAATACAGCATGATGTTCATTTAGTAAATGATGGTCCCATTTAGAGTCACATAGACCATAAAGCAGGGGATGCTTAAGGGCGGGGCTACCTTGTGACTGACAGGTCGTTACCACGGCGTTGTCCGGTCTGGAAGTTGTCTGTGTTTCCGTCTTACAACTTTAACCCGTTCACAGCATGTTTTCAGGTCATGAAAGTTAATAGTAACATTTTGGTCGCCTAAAAATGTCGTATTCAGTGTTCTTAGCTCCACCCTTTCGTGTCACTTCTGGTTCCAAAATACTAACATGGCAACGGGCAAAAACCAAGATGGCAACGGCCAAAATGCTGAACTCGAGGCTTCAAAACGGCAGTCTACAAACCAATGGGTGATGTCACGATGACTACGTCCACTTCTTATAGCCAGTCGATGGTTAAACAGATGAAACACAACGTGTCGAAGAGCTTTAGATATGTTGGTGGTAGGGGTGTGACGATTCACTCAGCTCACGATATGATACACGATATTGGGTTCACGATCTCGATACGATACGATATTATAGCAATAATTTTAACAAAACTTGAATATTGAAAATATACGACTGAAAAAATAGTCTTTTATTCAAAAGACACAAAATGCAAAACAATGCTGTTGTTTGCCCTATAGTTAAATTTTTTTATGGTATCAGGCCTTCCTCCTGTCCTCTGTCCTCCTCTCCTCCATCAGTCAATACCAGTCCTTCCTCCTGTCCTTCTGCTGATGTCACTCACTGCTGCAGGTAACGTTAGGGCTGGTAGGGGGGGGGCTTTGTCTCAGCCAACTGATCAGATTACCAGTAAAATACATGACAAACTAACCTAAACAGTCTGACTACACAGCCTACTGCCAGCTTTAGTCATTTAAAGTCATTCACAACTAAATAACTTACACGTGTTCAGAGTTAGCTGTTAGCCGCAGAGCTAATGCGCTCTGCTTGTGTGAACAGCAGTGGAGGATGACAGACAGCGGACAGAGCAGATTGAAACGTTGATTTCCTCCATGTTTAACCGTTTCATCGTGTTTATGCTTGTTGAACAGGTGTAATAATGTATCTTGACTTTACACTTGCAAAATTTTATTGCACTTACTAACAGCAACGAGCGCAGCGTCAACTCGTCTCTCCACCACGGCCTCTCGGATCAGCTGTTCGTTGACTGCGCTCTGTGTGTGACTGGGCCTATGAAAGGAGGCTGGGTCACAGGCGGACATGGCTCTGGGGGTATGACACATGCGCAGTGTAACTGAAGCTGCGGCCGTGTTTTGCGATTGGTTCAATTTCGGCGAGGGCAGACCAGACTTTACTGCGCATGTGTTGTACCCCAAAGATATGACTCGTACTCAGCCTCCTTCCATAGGCCTTGAACAGCAGCAGGAAGAGGGTGCAGCTTCAGCCCCGGAGCCACATATGTACATAGTACCTATTATGCCCTGATATGGCGATCCAGTTTCTTGTTTCAACGATGCATACCGTCACGTTTTTATATCGCGATAATTCGTGGCACGATATTTCGTCACACCCCTAGTTAGTGGGCATATGTTTTACCTTCGGACAAAGCCAGGATAGCTGTTTTTCCTCTGGTTCCAGTCTTTAAATTAAGCTAAGCAAATACTGTTAACTCCATGGCTTCACAGACATGAGAGTGGTATCTATCAATCTAACCAGAAAGCATATTTCCCAAAACTAAATTTAAAAATTTCAGACTTTGGCGTCCCCCAATGGTGGTCTCAAAAGGGACACTGTGGTAGCCAGCAATAAACACCGATACCTCCTCCCCACAGACCTGAACTAGGGATACTGAGAGCTGAATGCAATACAGACACTTGACTAGTTTTCACCAGTATTCTCTCATTGTTTGTTATGCCATCAGATTAAGTTGAAAAATGATATAACATAGTGTCTTTAAGTTTTAATTCTCCTTATGAACCTTTATAAACCTACCTTGAATCCTACGAAACGATGACCTCAGGGCTTCCTTCGCCTGCCTGGCGAGCAGTGAAATGTTAACTGAACGCTCGTCTCCGTTGACTGTGTTTCCTGGTAAACCAGATGATGATTGGTTTGAAGGCATTGAACTGGTCAGGGATTGGTCAGATGGTGTCGATTTTGACAGTGATTGGTTATGTGATGTTGTGAAGCTGGATGATAAGTGGTGTGATGGTTTTGAGGCGTTTATGGATTGACTAGCTGCTATTAAAGTGGTTGGTGATTGATTAGAAGATGTTGAGGTGAGTGATGATTGGTTTGGTGTTTTTGAGCCGGTTGTTGATTGGCTCAGTGGTGTTTGGCTGGATGATGATTGGCTAGGTTTTGTAGTACTTCCTGCTGAATGGTCAGATAACGTCTTGGCTGGTGCATTGCTGACTGTTGATTGGCTGGCTGGCACTGTGTTGGTTGGTGATTGGCTGGATTTTGCTGTGTCGGTTGATGACTGGCTAGTTGGTGTCTCCTTTGTTGGTGACTGGCTGGCTGGTGCAGTACTTGCTGGTGTTTGGCTGGCTGGTGCTGTACTGGTTGGTGACTGGCTGGCTGGTGCTGTACTGGTCGGTGGCTGGCTGGCTGGTGCTGTACTGGTTGGTGACTGGCTGGCTGGTGCTGTACTGGTCGGTGTTTGGCTGGCTGGTGCTGTACTGGTTGGTGACTGGCTGGCTGGTGCTGTACTGGTTGGTGTTTGGCTGGCTGGTGCTGTACTGGTTGGTGACTGGCTGGCTGTACTGGTTGGTGACTGGCTGGCTGGTGCTGTACTGGTTGGTGATTGGCTGGCTGGTGCTGTACTGGTTGGGGATTGGTTGGCTGGTGCTGTACTGGCTGGTGATTGGCTGGCTAGTGCTGTACTGGTTGGTGATTGGCTGATTGGTACTGTTTTTGTTGGTGATTGACTGGTTTGTGTTGTGCTGGTTGGTGATTGGCTGGCTGGTGCTCTACTGGTTGGTGTTTGGCTGGTTGGTGATTGGCTGGGTGATAATATTCCTGATGGCGTTTGACTAGATGGTGCTGTGGTAGCAGATGATTGGTCAGAGTTGAGGGTCCATGAGGAGGTCGGTGTCCTCTCCGTGTTGGAGGACGTCGTCAGGTTAGACACAGCGGTCCGGCTGACCAGTGAATGACTGGAGGAAGACGTGTTGGTTTCTAATGCAGCAGCTGCTGTCTGGAGGTCCTTCAAGGAGAGAAACTGTATCAATAGTTGCAACCATTCAGTCATGCAGCCATAACCTGATCCTACCTAGCAATGTTTCAGAGCCTCTTCCAACCTAATATATTAAATCTGATCATTTTCCATATCGGGCCTTGGCACCGTTTGGCAAAGAGAGCAAGGAGCCAGTTTCCGCAAACCAAAATTAAGTCCTTGAAACGCAGTCTGATTCTTTTAATTAATTCCACGAGTTTAATATAAAATCAATCAAATCTGAAAAAACAAGCTCAGCTCTCAGGTGACGGATTAATAAAGATTTGATTAAAATGTAAGACACCGAAAGCTTTTTACAATTCTGTGTTTTGTTGGGGGCAAAAATTCCTCCCAGAATTACGCTGGTTGTTGCCAAACCAGAGTCTGGACTGGTGAGGACGGAACCGCTGGGAAACGAAGAGGCTTGAGAGAAAAGAGCTGTCATCCAGCCTTCATTAATGACTCCTCTGTGACTTCCAACTCAGCTTTCCCATCCAGGTCAACAACCCCAGTGTTTTCCCCATTTTGGATGAGCTTTGTTGTATGCAGCGAGGGGATATCTATCGAGTAGTTTGCTGAACTAAAATATGAATTCTTGCTTAATTCACTATGCAGAGCTGCTGAAAAAAAATATTAGGTTAAAGCTAGAATAAAACTCTGGGGTAGACACTGAATATCTGGAATACTTTGGCATGAAAATTGTCAGAATTTGACTTTCAGATATTGAAAAGAAAATATAGAGTAACTGCAGCGTTAGTTTAAAAACATTGGCATTCAGAAACTGTCAGTCGAACGTTGTTTCTACACTTTGAGTCTCCCTTGATACCTGAGCTCTAAAACGAAGGCTTTCATCTCAAAGAGCGCGACCAAAGCAGATGGCAAAGGGTGAAGGGTAGGGGGGTACAAGGGGTGTGTGACTATGAATCATTAATCACTGATTAGTATCATAGATATCGATACTGAGCAGGTCAAACACAAATACAGCAGTGTCGACCCAGATGATCTGGCATGAGATACATCAGCTCTCTTTACCAGTGACCTGCGACCTGTGCTAATTGCTTTGTTCGTTCACTAACTCCCTTTAGTTTGGACCGGATTCTCACGCCTCTCTGAGCCAAAGGGAAGCCGGACAAAAGGAGCGACCACATTTAGGCTGATGGAGGCTCTGATAGTGGAAGAGTGAGACAACAGACCAGCTACTGTATATTCCTGCTGGGACTCCCTCACGTCTGTTTCTGAGGAACAAATGTCACTGTGGACAGAATGTACGTTTACGTGCTGAAGTGCACGTCAGTAGGGAACAATGTGCATTATTAGTTCATATTGTGATCATTACGTGTGATCTAGGTACAGTTTCAGCCTGGTCTCACGGGAAATGTGTACATTTTTGTGCGCAGAAATACACGTTTTTCAAAGAGACATAACATGTATCTTTGTTTGGATGTTTGGATTCAACCAGCATGAAAATAACTCTAAAATACCACAATAAAAACACAAAAATACTGTAGGTGACGAGACATTTTTGTAATTGAATTAAAGTCAGATTGTATTTATCTTTAAAATAATGGCTGCCACTTCATGTAACTCTACGATACAAAATGTTGAGAATCTGCATCTATAACTATACCGTCCCACATTTTATATATATATACAGTATACACACACACACACATACTGTATATATATAATATATACACATTTTATATATAAATATATATATATATTTAATATATATATATATAATATATATATATAAAAAATGTGGGACGTATAGTTATAGTTGCAGATTCTCAACATTTTGTATCGTAGAGTTACATGAAGTGGCAGCCATTATTTTAAAGATAAATACAACTTGTATATAAATTATATATATATTATTTTTTTTATTTATATATACATATATATCAAATATATTATAGAAATATATAATATATTTCTACCGTATATATATAAATAATATAAATTGTCAGTGAATCTACACCTATAAGCAAATAGTGAAATTATTGGAAATTTCTACGGGAACATTGTTAACAGATTATTGGGATAAAAGCCCTTCAGGTGCCGGTTTGTTCTTTTCTTTTTACCGGCTGTGTGTTCTGGTGTGAGCGTTGCAGTTTTTTTGGTGATCTCTGTGTGTTGGTGTGAGCGTTGCAGGTTTTTTGGTGATCTCTGTGTGTTGGTGTGAGCGTTGCAGGTTTTTTGGTGATATCTGTGTGTTGGTGTGAGCGTTGCAGGTTTTTTGGTGATCTCTGTGTGTTGGTGTGAGCGTTGCAGGTTTTTTGGTGATCTCCGGCTGTGTGTTTGCCGCCTGAAGCAGCTCCATCAGCATCAGTGATCAATGCGGCTGCCTACCTGCCCTCCCTGGGAAGCGGTGTCCCATTTCTGCTGCTTTATCCTGCTGCTCCCGCTGCTGGGACAGAGAGAACAACGACAGGTTTGTTCCTGCTGCAAGTTCCCCCTCCACCCCGACACCACAAACCCACCACCAACCAGGAACCAACCAAACCACCAAAAAACCAAACAAACCCCCCAACTACCAATCAATCAAACAAACCCTGCCTGCTCTACCGAGTACTACTGACAGAGGGACTCCTAAATCAGTTACAACTAGGCTGCAACAAGTCTATTTAATCTATTCACTATTTTCTCAATCAATTGATTAATCGGTTGCTCCATAAAATGAAAGAAAATAGAGAAAAGTGCTTCTCGCAATCTCCCAAAAGCCCAAATTCACATATTTCACTTGATGTATTTTGTGCGACCACAAAATATATTCAATATGCTATCAGAGATGATATAATAAGAATAAAAATATTCGTTCACTTTACTTTCAAAGACAAAAAAAAAAACAATTAATCTTCACATTTGAGGAGCAGTGATCAATGCATTTGGCCAATTTTGCTTAAGAAATTAGTTAAATGATTAATCGATTATCCAAATAGTTGCAGATTAATGTTCCGTAGATCAACTAATTGATTAATCAACCAATCATTTCAGCCCTTGGATATTATTATTTAAGATATACTGTATATCTTAAATAATAATACTGTATAAAGGCTATATGCAAATTAAAACCATTTTAAATTATGATAAAAATATATTTTTTTAAAAACAATACATTGCTATTAATATATATATATATATATATAAAAGATAACTCACTTATTAAATTCATTCCAGTTAGAAATGTTCTCTCTCGCAACACTCCAGGACAGATGCGCTGAAATCAAGGAAAAAAAATAAATTGCAGGCTACAAATAAATAACTAATAATTGAGAAAGTCAATGTGACTCCAATAAAAGGAGATGAAGTAAAGTGTAAAGTAAACCCAGATTAGGACACGTTGGGCTGTATAAAGCACATGTAGAAGGTCACATTGCTGATATTTATTCTAAACTCTTTGCAGAAGATGTAGAGGTTACATTGTGTATTGTGAAACACATCATGTTCTGTGCGGTGGAAGCAGCAGATCAGAGGCTCGTGCGTGGAGGTGACTCACCTTGATAAATGAGGATAAAATACAAAGATAAGAAGTGAAGCAGCCTTTTCCCGCTCCGTCTTAAATAGGGATCCATTGGTGTTTCGCGGATCCGCAGTCAGTCGGGTTTGGACAGCATCACCTGGTGAAAAGCCTCGGGCTGGTCTCCCGTTGCTCCATGCGCTGCTCCATCCGGATCATCCCCGAGCGGCCCGCCGCGCGCCTCAAGAACCGTTGCACCTGCTCATTAGCATAAAATATGCAGGGGGCGGGGCCGAGCCGGGGAGCCAAACAGGTGCTCTGCTGTGGAGAGATGATGATGATGATGATGATGTGACCTGCTGACTGCAGAAAACACATCTGAAACCACACACGCTGACACAAATAATATCATTCAAATATAAATAACTAAACACCAAACCCAGTGAGATGTCTTCTGTCTATTAGTTAGAATAGAAGAACAACTTGATTAAAACAGAACATAGACACCCAGAGTTGAGTTTAAAGCAGCTGAACCCGACAGGTCGAACTGAGCAGCCGGGAGAACAGCGCCCCCCTGTGGTCCACAGTCAGTGGAGCATCACAGCAGCCTGGGGAGGGAATGGAAAGGATCATGCAAAATTTAAATGTGTTCAAATAAATAAATAGATTCAATTGTAAAACAGAAGTGGTGGATGGACCGAAATTGAAACACAGCAGAAGTCCACGTTTGCATTTGTAAATTATTAGATCTTCTACACTTGTATATTCTCACCCTACATCATGGATGATTTTATCAAACAGTGGTAGTATAAGAATGCCATATGTTCTGTCGCAGGAGATGATTTAAAGGTCCCTTATCGTGCTCATTTTCAGGTTCATACTTGTTTTTTGTGTTTCTACTAGAACTTGTTTACATGCTGTAATGCTAAAAAAAACAAAACTTTATTTTCCTCATACTGTCTGCCTGAATATACCTGTATTCATGCTCTGTCTGAAACGCTCTATTTTAGTGCATTTCAACGGAATTGCAACGGAATTGCGTTGCTAGGCAACAGTTTGGGTCCATGTTTACTTCCTGTCAGCTAATGTTATTTACATCCACTGCAACAGGAAATAAATTGGGACACATTTAGAATGTTTATGTTTAAAACTGTGCAATGATCTATATATTGTGTATGTGTGACATCACAAATGGGCAGAAATCCTAACGGCTTGTTTCAAACGCACAATTTCTGCATACGGGCTATGTGTATTTCTCCCTATATTGAGCATTTTGATAGTTTAACAGTATTTATATATAACACTTAAACCTGCTTTATAATATATAAGACATGAAAATTTCACGTTTTACAATATGGGACCTTTAATATTTAACATCATGTTTAGGTAGGTTCTGTTGAGGCTGTTGCTGTGCGCGGTGTTATTTTAATGTGCATTATTGAATAACACTTCACAGCTCTATTTATTGGCCTGAAACCAATGGTCTGGTTTTAATCAACTTTTTAAATAAAGGATTTTCAAATCTCAATTATCTGATCCATAACTGCACTACAACTTTACAGTTTACTTTCACATCAGAAATTAAATTAATGTAGCCTACTGAAAAGAAATATATATATATATATATATATATATAAATACAGGGGGGAAATAATTGACAGATTTAAACTGCAAAAATAAACACTGTGGTTGCTCGCCTTACTTTCTCACTACCGCCACCTGAAAGCCAAAATGTCAACTGTGCACGCAGACAGACTGTCAGGGAATTTGCTCAGTGATAAACACATTGTTTTCTGAATAATCTCTTTGATTTCAATGATCTTTATTAATGTGTTGTTCATTAAATACAACATTTAAAAGGGACTGTACGTAGCCTTTTACACACATAAATTGTTTCTTATTGCCAATGTGTGAACAGGTTGTAACTTGTAAAAAATGAGACCTTCTGCGACTTTCTGGGTTTCCTCTCTCAGCCTGTAGACTGCTTTTAATGTGAAGAACCCTGGCCCGTTTTTCCGTGAAAATCCAGCTGATGTGACGTCATGCACACCCGTGATCGCCTTAGTCGTAGCTAACGTTCAGTTAGAAATGGTTTCCCCTAACGCCAACAAACAACCAGCCCCCACCACCACAACTCAGACTCCAACACAAACTCCACAGAAGCACAACAGAAACAAAGTTATATCTAGTGAAGCCCGTCTTGCAAAACAGGAATGTGACCGACACGGGGGGAAAACTATAGTGTTGTGGGAAAATAGCAAAGCCAGTGCTAAGAGTGTGTGTGCACGTGAGAAGTGAGTGGTGAAAGAAGAGAGAGCGGCGGTGAGTGTGTGAGAAAAGGAGCGAGCAGCGGAGCAGAAGAGATAGTTTAGCTTTGAGAATATCAGTGAATGTTCAGTGGGAGTTGCAGTATGAGCAGAAATAAATTCTGCAGCTCCTCAAGACCATCAGAGGTTTCCTGTGTCTTGTTTCCTGCTGCTGAGTGGAGTGACAGGGGTTAACTCCGGAGCGAGTAATGTTATCGACTCCCAGGCCCAGGAGACCAAAAGTACAGGGTCTCCCCTGGTCCTTCTGACCACGGTCAGGAGGCTGAAGCAGGAAAAGTTAACACTAGGATCAACATCGGCCTTCGATTCATGGAGGGACCTTCGTTTGGTGAGCTAACATTACAGTCAAGCAGGTGAAATACAGAGTGATATCGGGGTTGTAGCTGTCAATCACGTTAAGTCTTGTGTGTGTCGCCTCACTGTTTTGACCGATGCTCGATCGCGTCTATGTCGTGCGAGCACAAGCGTGAGCAGCAGGACGCTGACTGTCGTTGACTTATCGGCCATATGTGTCACTTTTAACGAAACATTTCTGATTCTTACATTGAGTCCCTTTAAAACTGGGGCCATTAGTGGGGTTCAAATATTTAGGGAGGACTTTCCAAACTAGGGTGTTTCAAAGTGATATTATTTTCCTTTTTGTTGCATGACCTTTCCTCTGTTGCTTCTCAGACTGTGTCAACCTGATTTAAACCTGAACATACAACCTCCTAACAACTGACAGGAAACACACCATCAATATTGCAGAGTTGACCCCGGTGTCACAGGTGCACAGACTCGTATTAGCATGTGAACGTCTGGTTTTTCGGCAGAGGAAACGCTTCCTGCGTCTGTCTGTCTGTCTGTCTGCATAAAAAAGGCCTTTGACTGACTGAAGCCCTCAGAGACCCCAACAGGCTTTGTGTCACCCAGCCAGGAGGTGTCTGCTTTCATAAATGGAAACAGGAACCAGGAGAAGGAGAAGAGGGGGTTTAAGAAGAAACATTCAAACAAAAAAAAGTAAGTGATTTCAGATTGTTTTGTGCGATTAGTCTCTTAATCTCTCTCACGCACGCACGCACACACACTTCTTCAGCTCCTTGTCTTTACGGACAAACTGAAGCATCCTTCTGAAGCATACAAGGCTTTTGCCCCATTTCTCACACACAAACACACACACACATGAAACCTGGTGCCTGCTTTGTGCCCTGCAGACTGCTCATTAAAAACGTCCCATGAAATGACTGTTTGTTTTCTGTAGATTTCTGCGTTTCTGCATGAAATGAGATGTTTGTTTGTTGCAGGAGATGAAGAATAAGTCTGCTGTTATTTCATCTCTAAACACTCAGACCCATTAGTTCCTATTGAGACGGAAATCTCAACAAGAGTCTACAGCCATGCTAGCGGCCAGATGCTAACATTAACATGCTCACAATGACAATGCGAGCATGTTGATGTTTAGCAGATTTAATGTTTACTTCCTTAGTTTAACATGTTAGCATTCTGACATTTGCTAATTAGCAAAAAAACAGGAGTTACAGCTGAGGATGATGGGAATGTCGTTAATTAAGTATTTTCCAGTCGTCATAAATCATCCAGCAGTCATAAAGTTTTGGTAAAAATTTTGACCAGATATTGTCGCTAGGTGAAAAGTTAAAGGAGCAGTGTGTAGGATTTGACAGCATCTAGTGGTGAGGTTGCAGATTACAACCAACTGAAACTTCTCCCGTGTGCCAAGCGGCACAGCTAACGGGCCAGCTAGCTGGTTAGCTTGTCCCCAGGCGGAGGGAGCGTTTAGACCCGGCGCTGCCGCTGGCCACCAGTACACTGTTCGGCTCATTTTCCGTAATCAGAGCAGCTCCAATGTCTGGTGGAACCGGCCCAAGAGCTAGCCAGCCAGCTGTCCGCTAATCTTGCTAATTCCATCACGAGTCAATGCCACACTGATTATAGAAAACGAGCCAAACAAAGTCATCACTGATCTGGTGATAGCAATGTGCTTTCCTCCGCTGGGACAAGAGTGTGTGGATGAAGCATTCAGATGTTCAATTTGACTCATTTACATTTTATGTGCCTCATAACGTTACGACTACACTGCACGCTTAGTCGTCGCTACGGCAAAACCTCACCTCAGCAAGTCGGTTTAGTTTATGCGTTAGTCAGCCTGCTACAACGGTCACTATGGTAACGTACACATAAAAATGGCCACCGTCCTGACCATCCTGCTACGTTGATTGGAATGGGAATGTCCGTTCTACTCCTATATTCTGTTTCTATGGGTCAGGCATTGACCTTGGATGGTTAAGGTTAGGATAGCGAGTTGGGCAGCGAGTCTCGCAAGAGTTTTTGCAACTTGTGATTTACCTTCTAGACCCGACCCCAATAGATCCCCCTAAATGCTACACACTGCTCTTTTAAGAGATCAGCATTTTTTTAATCACGATTCATCCTGAGGAGAACATGAATGTCTGTGGTGCCTGTGAATTGTACTGCGTTATAGTGGCATGTGTTTCTATTCATTTGTCCACCTTGTTTAGATCAATGAGGGGAGACTAAATAGTAATGTGAGCGCCACAAACCAAATCCTCCAAAATGACCACACAGTTGAATAAACACCTCTTAAAAACAATTCCAACAAAAACAATAAATGAGAACATTCATGAAGGAGGATTTATTGCAGGAATGTTGTACTAGTTTTAGCTACAGGTGTACCTAATGAACTGAGTCTTCTCTACCTGTGTGAACAAGCCAAATTCTCTCTGGAGTAAAGTGGCAGCACGACGCAGGAAAGCAACATGCTGAACGCATCTTCAACTATTTAACTAGTAGAAACACGGCAGACTGTAATCTATACAAATTGTACAAGTAGACCAACAACAAAAGAAAATCAGGTGCAAAAGGTTAACATTCATTGTTTGGAATTGATACCGTATCGGACACCGTTAACTCTTGCGCTCGCTCACAAACATAAAAAAAAAGGCAACAAAGAAATTAAACATTCAAAGATCACTGAGCTGACGCTTCCTCCTGTTCCTGGTCCTATTTCTGATTATATCATCATGGGTTTGTTTAATGTTACACAGAAGAGTGAGAATTAAAGTACAGGAACCTTCTGCTAATCTATATGGAAGATGAGTTTTTATTTGACTCCAGTTACCTTCAGATAATGAGCTAAATCAGGTAACTGACAGTATTAATTAAGATTGTCTAATTCCTCTCCAGTTTAGCTTAGAACGGAAACAGCAGTGGGACAAAACTTGTGATCAGTTAAACAGATTTGAGACAGGAGGGAGAATGGGAGGAAACATAGTAACGATGACAACCTTGCAAATTAAAATTTGAAATGTTTCTGCATTTGGCCTTCAAATTAGGAACCGTTAGCTTTGATTAAGACAGAAATACTTAATCTAACTTTAAGCTCGATTTATGCTTGCCGCAACTGCAAGGGTCGCACGGCCAAAGTGACGTCACCATCAGACACGTCCCTTTGCAGGGGTTCCGTGCGGCGGGTTTTCCCCCGTCTGCGCACATCCAAATTGTTCTAACCACACAGGCGGACAAAAGAACTTTGAGGAGCTTTGAGAATGTTTGCCGCAAGGTGAAACCTGCACGTAGTATAAAAGACTTAAACGTTTCCTCGTCACAATTCCACATCAGCTCATGTCCGTGCAGCCGTCTTTGTGGAAAGTATAACCGAAGATTTAGGGATGCACCAATTTATGGGCCGCAGATCGGTATGTTTGTTGGGCTATGTAAGTAATGTTATAGTGCTGTATAGCAGCTGAAAAGCTTTTGAAGCTGTTATTTTCAAAAGAAGAATCTTTTTCAGATGAAAGACGGTTATACATTTCAATGATGGCTGAATGACTTTAAAACAGTTCAGTGTTTTTATGATAAGGATTTGTTTGTTTGTTTGTTTCGTGGCACAAAGGGGGAATAAACAACAAAAATATTGGCATCGGCTATCGACCAAATTGTTACAATCGGTGCATCCCTATCAAGCGTGGAATCAAAAAGCAACTAAAGGAAGTCACGATGACTTCATCCTTATGTCCTACAGAAGTATTGAAGTCGTGACCTCATGATGGGATAAAACAAATAAACACCAGTCCATCTTCTCCCCGCTCAGCTGCTGTGTTCATTTCAAATCAAAGGCCAGTTCTTCTTACGCAGACTGAAGACATCACATCTTGAAAAAAGCTTAAAACTTCTCACTTTCTACACATCAAGGAATTAAAAATGCATTCATATTTACAGAGTTTTGTTCATAAATGATAAATCCACCCTTTGAAAGATTTGATACATTTGAAAAGAAGATTGCCGTCAGAAAAGCTGGAATATGTACAGAATGTAAAGAGTGTCGCCAACTTAGAATACCTTTCTGTAGGTTTGTTGTTTCTTTTAGATCATCAGGCGACAAACAGGCGACACCATCAGCCAGACGAAGAGATTTTGTATTTTTGACTAGAACCTCATCACACAACCAAACTGAGCTTCTGAGCTGGACACAAACCAAAATGATCTTTCTGTTCCTTTCCTGCTTTTACTTTCCTGTTTTTAGATTTAAGATGATGAAATACCTCTTAAACAGCAGAACAGAGGGTTAACACTGCTTCTTTGCTGTGTTCAGTGTGTGTGTGTGTGTGTGTGTGTGTGTGTGAACTCGGTGATCTTTGGATAGAGTCCTGCACACTGCCTGGCGTGCTGCGTTATCTGGGCCGGTGGTTGGCGAGCAGGAAGTCCTTGTCTTTGCAGGTGAGGCAGAGTTTGAGGTTCCTGAGGGAGCCGCCGGCGGAGTAAAATGCCCAGACGCCCATCAGGAACAAGATGACGTAGGTGGGAACCAGGCTGGCCACGTAGTCGGGGTTCTGGAAGGTCTGCGTGAGAAGACGAGAAACAGATATCAACATGGAAATACATTTGACTACATTTAGTGGTATCCTGCAGCTACACCACCTCATCAATGTGGCCTTTTGCAGGTTTTTCATTTTTAGTAGTGCCATTTTCTGTATTTCCATGGAGTCTGCCGTCTCTGAGCAGCTGTCAATCACTCGTGAACTCCGACCAAACAGTCAAACTAGGCAGCGCTGATCAAATATGAATCAATATTCTGTTACGTTAATGTCTATTTCTCACCCCAGATGTTCTCAGAATCATCTTGTAGTATACTGTTCAGCTGTAAAATGAGAAAGTTTGTGACATGGCAGCCATGTTCAGATCAAGTTTGGGAAAGACCAAGCACCGCCCACCAGCCGGAGTACAGCCAATAGGAACAGTCAATAGGAACGCGCTCTCTGAAATGGCCTGTGATTGGCCAAAGTCTTGATTTTCTAAAGCCTGAAAACAGAGCCATGAGGAGGTGCAGAAGTCTAGTTTTCTCACAGAACACTTGATTTACAATATGTTGACAGGTTATTATGGGATTTTTGCCCAATGATGCCAAAAATATTCTGCCTACAGCAGGTTTAAGCCACGAGACTAGAGCTGGTCGGATGATGCCGAAGCTCCAAAGCTTGTTTCACTCCTGTGAAGCGCACTGTTTTAGTACATTGTGTCAGAGCTTGTGTGAAATGTAGAATATCACCTGATTGATGAGGTCTGAAGCTTCAAACGTCACTGGTGTTTCAATCAGTTTGACAGTTTTGCAACTAAACTATGTGATCGGCACCAGGGCATGTGAGCGGGGGAGCGATGAGAATTTCCACTCCTCGCTCACGGAGCTGTTCGTTCCCTCTGCTACCCCGCTCAAAGCCGCTACGTTCAATATCCCTCTGCGCTCAACTCAGATTTTTCTAAATGCTTCTAATGTCCATCTTCATATTTTATGACATCACCCTAAAAAAAATCCTTGATGATTCGCCAGATTAGGGCTGAACGGTGGTGCAGTGGTTAGTACTGTCACCTCACAGCAAGAGGGTCGCAGGTTCAAATCCAGCTTGAGGCCCTTCTCTGTGGAGTTAGCATGTTCTCCCAATGTCAGTGTGGGTTTTCTCCGCTTCTCCAGCTGCCTCCCACAGTTCAAAGACATGCAGGTTAGGTTCATTGTCTCGTAGGTGTGAATGGTTGTCTGCTTCTATGTGTCAGCCCTGTGATAGTCTGGAGACCTGTCCAGGGTGTACCACGCGACCCTGAACAGGATAAGTGGTTACGGATAATAAATGATTCGTCGGATTAACTGAGCCAGTCTTTTTTTTTATTAAATAAACTTTTTTTTAATGAATATAACTCATCAGTTTCGTTTGATTGCTGCTACACCGTCCCTTTAACACAGGTGTGTGGCGGCGAGTTGGAAAGCACACGCATGTTTTTGAAAGGCTAAACGCCAACAAATATGGACTCAAGCAGAATATTTTGTTAGATTAAAAACACTTTTTTCAATAACTGTTGACTTTTGGACTTTACAACATTCTGGAGTTATTGGAAATGTTTGGGTCACACAAGTCTGAAACAATCATACGCAGCCGCCCCGCGCAAAATACACAGATTCCGGGTTGGGCTCACTCGGGCGTGCTTCAAATTCATGATGTGAGCGGTACCGGAGCAAAATTGGAGCAAGAGATAAGGCGACGCTCTAATTTTTAAAAAAATCTGCTCTGCACTCCATCCAAAATCCTTTTACTGTGTTTTTTATTAATTATTTGTTTTGTAACATATTGCACAATACCATCTACATTTAATTCAGCACAAGTATTATGGATTTAATATTATATAACACACGGGCTTCTGTGACTTTTATTGCACACATATGAAACTAAGACAATTCAAATCAGTTGTAGTGCTTCGGCCCGTCATGAAGGGATGCTGTAAGTTTTACAAGCCACCAGACGTCACTGTGTTTGTTTGATGCCCAGAAGCTTCAAATCTTTTTTTCAGCACAAATAGAAAGAAAGTCCCAAAGTTTCACCATCGCCTTCGACCCCCCAGCAACACTCACCAGACAGGAAACGATGAGGTGGCTGATGACGACAGCGGCCACCGCCCACCAGCGCTGCTTCTCGCAGGCGTCAAAGAAGACAACCCCCCAGAACATGTGAAGCAGGATGATGGCCATAGTCATGAAGGCTGAGAAAGGAACAGTGTTACATGCTGGATTCTGGAAACTCTAACTAACTTATTCCTCATCAAATTCACATTATTGCTGCCCCCACTTTTCGTTAACTCTCCTTTTGACAACCCAGAGGAAAGGGGTGGGAACAACTTTACAAACTAAATACATGCTTTTGTTCATGATGTCAAAAAAACAAAGTACACACTGTAGCGGACAGCTGTTTCATCTAACAAATGGGAATGTGGGCATTGGTACCTGAGGACAGGAAGTAGTGCTGAGAGTCTCCGTGGATCCCGACGGTCCCCGGCCCCACAGAGTCTGCCAGGATGTTCACCACCGAAAACGCTCCACTCATGAAGCCGAAGCCGAGGCCGGATACTGAGGCAAGACAACGAGGACAGTGTTTTATTCCACTCCACTGCATGGACAATATTAGCAGCCGGTTTAATTGATCATGGGGTATATGTTGGCCGATTAGCAACGAGAAACTGCAGTACAGAAGTTATAAAATATATGTTTACGGTAATTAAGAAACGGAAACCGTGTTTCACTCAGATCAGAGTTGTGATCAAGATCTTATGGAGGTCTAAAGCTGCCATTATAATAAATTAATTAATTGATGACTCAAATAAATAAATGAAATAAAGAAAGAAATGTATCAAATAAAAGTGCAGGTTAATTTAAAAGAATAAATAAAAATGCACAGAAATAGAAAAATGAAACATAACATTTATTTGACTACTTACTTATTTTTTTATTCTTACTTTATTTTTTTCTGTTTACATTAATTTCTGTTTTTAGTTATTTCCCTATTTATGCATTTCTCTATTTATTTTTTCTGCTTTTATTTATTTCTCTATTCCTTCACCCATATGTTAATGAAGGGGCTTGTCTTGATGGTGTCACTCAACAGCCACTGGTTGATGAATTTGAGAGTTCACAAATCTGTAAAACTGTACCTGTCTCGCCCCCCCTTATTGACATATGGTTGAGGAAATACAGAAATAAATAAAGGCAGAAATAAATAAATGGCCGGAGTCACTGCTCCTCTGCCTGCCTTCACTCACACACCGCGCGTTCTCGCTGTCTCGCTCCACCTCTAGACGTGCATGCTGCTCACTCCACACTGCAGAAGAGCTGGTTTAGCTCTGAGAATATCTAGTGAATGTACAGTGGACGTTTGTGCAGAAATAACTGCTGCAGCTCCTCCAGACCAACAGAGGTTTCCCGTGTCTTGTGAAGTGACGGGGCTCCGCAGAGAGAAACGTTATCTTCTCCGACCGGGTGCCGGTGTCTCCCTGCGTGCGCAGTCGAGAGGCGATAACGTTTCTCTTCCTGCTTCAGCCCCGGCACCGACCCGCTTTTGCTGAAGCAGGAAAAGCCAACACCAGGATCAGCATTGATTCATGGAGAGACCTTCGTCTGGTCAGCCAACATTACTGCCAAGCAGCTGAAATATAGAGTGATATTGTGCTTTTAGCTGACGTGTGTCGCCTCACTGTGTTGAGCGATGCTCGTTCATGTCTATTTAGAGCGAGCAAGGGCGAACCCGACGCTGACTTTCGTTGACTTAACAGCGACACCTGTGGCCGTTAACAAGCATTTCTGAAAGTTACAAATAGTCCCTTTAAGGGACTGGATTAATGTCTTTAAGTATCCCAGCGAGTTGTTTTGTGCTTCTGTGACGTTGGGGGACTTGAGATGCTGATTTTAGAAAAACGAAGCAGCAGAGACCGAGATACCTGACTTTTAGTCTGTAGTATGATGCATCTTTTGTTAGATATTCCCAGGCCAGTCTCACGTTTGTAACGCAGGCTTTCCACTCAAAATTTCAGAACCACAGAAGACATAATACTAGCACTAATACTACTAGTACTTCCATGACAAATAAACTGAATTTGATGTGTAAAATTGGTGGAGTGCCCCTTTAAACAATGAATACTTGGCAAATTATCAGTTTTTTAAACCCTCTTCAGCTGGAATAACACTTTGACTGTGTTTGCATGGCGATTTGGACAGAGAGTAAAAAGACAGATAGTGATGTGAAGTGAAGACTAAATGTACCGTAGGCCAGCTGCCGTATGGAGATCGGCATGGTTTCCTCTTGACTGAGAGTGAGGAGGCCTTCATTCGCTTTCCTGCAAGAAAAACCTGACAGATCAGCATTTCAGCTCCTAGTTTCACTGTGTGCTGGAAACAACAACATCAATTAGGAATATGTATGTCAGTCAGAGGAAGATGATACGCGCTTCAACAATGAAGCTTTACAGGAAAAAGACGAACGGTGGGAAACTGGAACAAACTGGGACACCAGAGGGACAAACACGCTGGGAAACTACTAGTCAGGGTGTGATGATGATGATAATGAAAACTCCACTTGATCTACAGGGTTCAATTAAAACTAAATCTTTTTCATTTCCTGTTATTTTTCATGCAGATTTGACTTTTTTCCAACAAATAACTCCAATACACAATTATTACCTCAGCTCGGCAATGAATATCAGGTGGTCTTTACAGAATCACATATTGTACACTTTCTTCTAACATTGACCTTTTTAGAGAGAATGCCACAGGTTTTAAGTTTTTCAAATGGCCACTGGTTTCCATCTTTCATTCCAGACTATTTTTTAGAGATGAACGGATTAGTCATTAGTTCATCGATTAGTCGTTAGTCCATCCATTAGTCGTTAATTCATCCATTAGTCGTTAGTCCATCCATTAGTCGTTAGTCCATCCATTAGTCGTTAGTCCATCCATTAGTCGTTAGTCCACCCATTAGTCGTTAGTCCACCCATTAGTCGTTAGTCCACCCATTAGTCGTTAGTCCACCCATTAGTCGTTAGTCCATCCATTAGTCGTTAGTTCATCCATTAGTCGATAGACGGAAAATAAATTTGCAACTATTTCTAAGTTTGTTTAAAGCAAAAGGTCACTGGTTCTAGCCGATCAAATATGAACATTTGATGGTTTTCTTTGTCTCTGATGAGAATAAACTGAATATATTAGGGTTTTGGACTGTTGGTCGGACAAAACAAGACATTTGATGACATCACCTTGGGTTCTGGGGAATTGTGTTGGAATTTTCATAAATTATTGACATTTCATAAACCAAACAATTGATCGATTAATCAAGAAAATAATCAGATTAATAGAGTTGCAGCCCAAAACCTAAAATACCATCATACTTACAACTTGAGAGCACATTAGGGATGCTAATTTTGAAAAGAATTCTGAACCGATAACCGACCCTCGTTAACCGATTATTAACCGTTAACCGACGGGATTAGTGCCTCGCATGCAGCGGTGCTCCAGCTGCAGTGTATGAGCACAACAGACAACTGAGTCCCCAGCAGCCCCTGTAGCCCCTGTAGCCAGCCGTGTAGTGTCGTGGACATGCAATGTGTGTCCCTCCCTGGTAGTTTTGTATGATAAAAGACAGCACCGGCCATTCATTTCACTTCAGGATAAATGACAGAATATTACACTTTAGTGGCCTCTAGTGGCTACTGTTGTTCATTAACATAAGCTTTGTCCCAATTCCAGACTACATACTAACTCTAAGCAGTGTGTGACAAAATTAGGTATGTTCAAAACAAAACAATGCACTTGATTTTTGGATGTGCTGTTCATGGACACTATTGATGCAATGAAGGCACAAAATAAAAGCTGGTAAAACAGCTGCAGAAAGAGCTTAACAAATTCATTTTAAATCTTTAGAAAGATATTTTGGCAGTGGCATTTTCAAATCAGTTTGATTGACTTCTGACTGCTTTAAGTATGTTGATTTGTTGTACACTAACTACACAGTAAAAAGTAGTATATAGAATACTGTATACTGAGTACAATTAGTATCCCTCCTGAAATCAGAAATGCTTCATCTCTAGACACTTTCAAAAAGCATCTCAAGCACCACCTGTTCATCAAGGCCTATGACCTTTAACTCTCCCTACACATCACTCTTTTAATTACCTGGTTTGATTTATTAGTATGATTTTGAGTGCTCTCTTTGTAAAGCGTCCTTGGGTTTCTTGAAAGGCGCTATACAAGTCCAATTTATTATTATTATTATTATTATTATTATTATTATTATTATGATGTAGTATGGATTTTGGACACAGCAGCATCTTAGTTGATCTAATAGTTTCTGCCATCAGGATTATATCTACATTTTCCTCCCTTCCTTCAGTTATGTTAAACTTCTTACTTAGCTTAGCTATTATAAAAAAAAAAGCAGTGTAAAAAAAAAAATCCACTGCTGTCACAAAAAAGATACTAAAAATCAAATTAAACATAATAAAACATTCAACTCTACAATGAAGGATGTGATGGAAATCTGATGACAATCATTATGATGGTGAAAGACTTAGGACCAGATGAAATGATTCACACTGAATATTAGGGATGGAACGGTTCAGGTAAAAAATCTGAATCGTTCGGTTCTCTAGTCACAGTTCAGGTCGTGTATGAATTGTTCGGTTCATTTGAAATAAGTTATGAGGCCGATTGTGTTTTATTTCATGTAGAGTTAGGCTCCCGTTTATTGTCACACTAGAAATCAAGGCCTATGGAAGGAGGCTGGGACACGGGCGGACATGAGTCTTGAGGTACGGGGGTTTAACACATGCGCAGTGTAACTGAAGCTGCGGTCGTGCGTTGCTATTGGCTCAATTTCGGCGAGTGCAGACCAGATTTTATTGCGCATGTGTTGATGAAGCGTGACCCAGCCTCTTTCACGGATGAAGTGCGGCTGTCAGTCAGTTTAGGAAATGGCGAGTAGACACGATAAAGTCCAGTTAGAGGATCCACCAGCATCGTTTGGCTCTGCTGTATGGAGCATTACAGATTTAGTGTTACCATGAAAATGACGGGAAAAAAGTGGTGGAATAAACGGTGACTGTGTGAGCACTGTGCAACACGTGTGGTGATGCTAGCGGCAACACTCCGGGTAGAAAAGAGCAACTCCTTCTCCCCGCAGCATTTAAACAGCCTCTACATGCAGATTCAGACTCAGATTCAGACTCAGACTCAGACAGGGTAAAAACACAACTACAGCATCGGGGAGGTTTATAGAGAAAGATATGCAGCCTTATGGAGTCGTGGAGGATGCTGGATTTCAACATATGATTAACGTAACGTTACTTGAGCCGCGCTATACACTTAAGCAACACAGTAATTCCAGCAGCACAATCCCTGTTATGTGTTTTATAGTTATTAATTATTTTTAAATAACACGGTGACACAGACATCCAACCATATTCCCTCAAATACTGCACTTTGTGAGTGGAAAAACTAATCTTTCAATTAAGAGCTGATAATCAGGGAATTGAGACATATGTTATACTGTTCTTTTTTTTAATTATTATTATAGTTCTGGTTGAGCTTATGCTTAAATATATGTTGATGGCCTTAGTCTATAATTTCATCATAATTATATTAAAATAACAAAGATGCATATTTTTTTGCACTAATGACTGTAGAAGACCTATTCTTTCAATTAATATTTTACAATGAAGAAGTGTTTATGTTCCTTATGGAAGCCATACTTTTGTTAAGGCAAACATTTGTTAACTTATTTTTGCCAAATAAATGAAAAGCATGTTGAAATCACAACCGAAAACCGTGATATGAACCGAACGGTGAATTTTGTGAACCGTTCCATCCCTACTGTATATAAATCTGTCAGTGAGACTGTGTTGAGGATGACAGTGTGTAAAACAGTCAGACAGCTGTGGACAACTCACTTGAGCAGCTTGTAGTAAGCGAAGCGGAAGGTTTCCTGCAGCAGGACGGACAGCACCACGCCGAAGATGAGGAGACCTTTCTGCTGCGTCGCGCTGTCCTTATTACTGATCTGAACCGAGATGAACCACACCAGAGAGGCCAGCAGCAGAGACACCAGCCAGAAAAACGCTCTGAGAAGAAAAATAAATAGATACACAATTAGATATATGAAAAGGGCTCAGGACAGGCAGGTGTGACATTAGTTCAATTATGAGGGGATTGCTAAAGTTAATGTCCAATCGGTGTGTGCATATGCAAAAACAATGTCGGACTCCGTAGTTTTCTCTGGACCCCTCCCCAATTTGACCAGTGACGACATGTATAGCCGCATGAAGTCATTCCACAGCTGGCTGTCGTGGTGGTGTCCAGCAAACGATGTGGGTTTCATTGACAATTGGAACCCTTTCTGGGGAATTCCTGGTCTGATTAGGAGAGACGGCATTCATCCTACTTTGGATGGTGCAGCTCTCTTATCCAGAAATCTGACCAAGATTGTTGGTGGAACAAATCCATGACAAACCAGGGGTCATTCCAGGACGCAGAGCTGTAGTCTTACACACTTCTCTGCGCTTCCATTAGAGCAGTTACCCACCCATAGCTTAACCCCAAACCTAACTGAGACTGTGTCTGCCCCACCTAAATTAATTAAATCAAAAGTAAACAGAAGAGGAGTTAAACATAATAATCTAATAAAATATAACACTAGCACTGCAATAAAGCAACAAAACAGGAGAATTAAATGTGGACTCTTAAATATCAGATCTCTGTCATCTAAAGCTCTACTAGTAAATTATTTAATATCAGATAATCACATTGATTTATTTTGTCTTACTGAAACCTGGCTGTGTCAGGAAGAATATGTCAGCCTAAACGAATCCACTCCCCCGAGTCATATTAATACTCACATTCCTCGAGACACCGGCCGAGGAGGTGGAGTTGCAGCCATCTTCGACTCAAGCCTATTAATAAACCCTAAAACTAAACTAAATTATAACTCATTTGAAAGCCTTGTTCTTAGTCTTTCACACCCAACCTGGAAAGCACTACAGCCAATTTTATTTGTTATAGTGTACCGCGCTCCAGGCCCATATTCTGAATTTCTATCTGAATTCTCAGAGTTTCTATCAAGCTTAGTCCTGAAAACAGATAGTCATTATAGTAGGTGATTTTAATATTCATGTGGACGTTGATAATGATAGCCTCAGTACTGCGTTTATCTCTTTATTAGATTCAATTGGTTTCTCGCAGAACGTGCATAAACCCACTAACCGCTTTAACCACACCCTCGACCTTGTTATGTCATATGGCGTTGAAATTGAACATTTAATTGTTTTTCCACAGAACTCTCTTTTATCAGACCATTATTTAATCACTTTTGAATTCTTATTACTAGACTATACACCATCAGATAAAAGTGTGTACACTAGATGTCTATCCGATAGTGTTGTAGCTAAATTTAAGGAAGTGATTCCATCAGCATTAAATTCAATACCATGTCTCAATATAACAGAGGACTCGTATGTTAATTTTAGCCCTACCCAAATTGATCATCTTGTAGATAGTGCTACAGACTCACTGCGAGTCACACTTGATTCTGTTGCCCCTCTAAAAAAGAAGTTAGTAAAACAAAGGAAGTCAGCTCCATGGTATAACCCTCAAACACGCAAATTAAAGCAAGCATCGAGGAAACTGGAAAGGATATGGCGTTCCACCAAACAGGAAGAATCTCATTTAGTCTGGCAAGATAGTCTTAAAACATATAGGAAGGCTCTCCGTGATGCCAGAGCAGCCCATTACTCATCATTAATAGAGAAAAATAAGAACAACCCTAGGTTTCTATTCAGCACTGTAGCCAGGCTGACAGAAAGTCACAGCTCTATTGAGCCATGTATTCCTACAACCCTCAGTAGTAGTGACTTCATGAGTTTCTTTAATGATAAAATCATAACTATTAGAGACAAAATTAATCACCTCCTACCGTCAACTGGTACCAATTTATCCTCAAACTTAGGAACCTTAGAAACAGCTGTACAACCTGATATATATTTAGACTGCTTTTCTCCTATCGATCTCCACAAATTAACCTCACTGATCTCATCTAAATCATCTACCTGTCTCCTAGACCCTATTCCAACTAGACTGCTTAAAGAAGTTTTACCTCTAGTTAGCACCTCTTTACTGGATATGATCAATGTGTCTTTACTAACAGGCTATGTACCACAGTCCTTTAAAGTAGCTGTAATTAAACCTCTTCTTAAAAAGCCCACTCTTGATCCAGAGGTCCTAGCCAACTATAGACCTATATCTAACCTTCCCTTTACCTAAAAAATACTCGAGAAAGTAGTTGCCAGTCAGCTGTGTGACTTTCTACAGAACAATCATTTATTCGAAGATTATCAGTCAGGATTTAGAGTGCACCATAGCACAGAGACAGCACTAGTGAAAATTACAAATGACCTTCTAATGGCATCGGACAAAGGACTTGTCTCTGTACTTGTCTTGCTAGATCTCAGTGCTGCTTTCGACACCATTGACCATGACATCCTATTACAAAGACTGGAACATTTAATTGGCATTAAAGGAACTGCACTAAGTTGGTTTAAGTCCTATTTATCAGATCGATCTCAGTTTGTACATGTCAACGATCAAATCAAATCAAATCAAATCAATTTATTTTTGTATAGCGTCAAATCACAACAGAAGTTATCTCAAAACGATGAGTCCTCCATGTACGCCAAAGTTAGTCACGGAGTTCCACAGGGTTCTGTACTTGGACCAATTCTATTTACCTTATATATGCTTCCCTTGGGCAATGTTATTAGAAAACACTCCATAAACTTTCATTGTTATGCAGATGATACCCAATTATATCTATCAATCAAGCCAGACGAAACAAACCAGTTAACTAAACTTCAAGCATGCCTTAAGGACATAAAAACCTGGATGACCTGCAATTTCCTGATGTTAAACTCAGACAAAACTGAAGTTATTGTACTAGGCCCTGAGCACCTCCGAAACAAATTATCTAATGATATAGTTACTTTAGATGGCATTGCCCTGGCCTCCAGCACCACCGTAAGGAATCTGGGAGTTGTCTTCGACCAGGATATGTCCTTTAACTCTCACATAAAACAAACCTCACGGACTGCCTTCTTTCATCTACGTAACATTGCGAAGATCAGGCACATCCTGTGTCAAAATGATGCAGAAAAATTAGTCCATGCATTTGTTACCTCTAGACTCGATTACTGCAATTCCTTATTATCAGGCTGCTCCAATAAGTCTCTTAAGACTCTCCAGTTGATCCAGAATGCTGCAGCACGTGTACTGACTACAACTAGAAAAAGAGATCATATTACGCCTGTATTAGCTTCTCTGCACTGGCTGCCTGTAAAATCCAGAATAGATTTTAAAATCGTCCTCCTCACCTACAAAGCGCTAAACGGTCAGGCCCCATCATATCTTAAAGAGCTCATAGTACCCTACTACACCACTAGAGCACTGCGCTCACAGACTGCAGGGTTACTTGAGGTTCCTAGAGTCTCCAAAAGTAGAATGGGAGCAAGAGCCTTCAGCTATCAAGCTCCTCTTCTCTGGAACCAGCTCCCAGTTTCAGTCCGGGAGGCAGACACCGTCTCTACATTTAAGAGTAGGCTAAAGACTTTCCTCTTTGATAACGCTTATACTTAAGCTGCTATAGGCATAGACTGCCGGGGGACTTCCTATGACACACTGTCATAAGGAACTTCCTATGACACACTGAGCTCCCCTCTCCTTCTGTATATACTCATGTCCCATGTCCATGTTGTTACTAACTTCATTCCTTCCCGGGAGTCCTTGTGCCTCCTTGTCTCGCAGCTAACCGTGGAGCGGGGTCACACCTGGAGTGAGGTCATACCTGGAGCGAGGTTATACCTGGAGCATGGGTACACTTGGATCTTGGTGGTCTCCGGTATTGTGGCTGCATCTGCTGCCGCATCGGTGCCTGCTTGACACCAACTGCTACCATCCCTAATTAACTACGTCTGTACGAGGGACTACCAATGCTAACGAGGGATTTCCAACACCTAGTGACAATGTGGCAGCCTGGAGAATAACACTTCTCAATCACTGCCAAAGACATCAAGAGCTCCCAGCAAGCATGCTGATGCTGCAGGAACCAACGCACAGGCATCGATCGCAGGGACGTCCCACACCAATACACATGGACGTACTGAGGAGAGATGCTGGACAGTGCTGGCTTTCCGATAGTTGTATTATCACTCTTTCCATCCACCACTATTGGTTTTGTGTTATCAGTCCTACCTGTATTAGCTATTACAGCTGCTAGACTGCTATTGTGGCTGGGTTTTTTTTTTCTCTCTCTCTCTCTCTCTCTCTCTCTCTCTCTCTCTCTCTCTCTCTCACTCTCTCTCACTCTCACTCTCTCTCACTCTCTCACTCTCTCACTCTCTCTCTCACTCACTCTCTCACTCTCTCTCTCACTCTCACTATCTATCTATCCCCCCAGCCGGTCTCGGCAGATGGCCGCCCGCCCTGCGCCCGGTTCTGCTCCAGGTTTCTTCCCAGTAATCGGGGAGTTTTTCCTGGCCACAGTGCGCTTGGTGGATCCTGTTGGGTCTCTAAACTATGGTGTACGGTCATAGACCTGCTCTATATATATATATATATATATATATATATATATATATATATATATATATAAAGCGTCTTGAGATAACTTCTGTTGTGATTTGACGCTATACAAAAATAAATTGATTTGATTGCTGAATGTGTTCTTTAGTTTGCTTTCAGTCCAATAATTTTCTGCATATATCCAAATGTTATAACATCTATATTTACCTGTTTATGTTTTATTAAGACTTCCTTCAAGTCGTTGTAGTCACAATTAGCTGTGAATGAGGACACAGACATGCAGCCTTAAAGTCTAAATAAATGATCTAACTCAGGCACTTCCCACAGGGTATTCATTTTTCGACAGGTTGTTCATTTTTGGCACAACACTGGCCTGAGGATCAGGTACCAAACCAAGCTGAAATGTCCTCTACGGCTTACAAGAGACAGCAGGACAGGAACGTTCATTTCATAGTCATTGACATTAGGGGTGTAACGATTCATCTACTACATCGATGTATCGATTTATGTTCCTACGATACAACTACATCGATAGGTACTCGGCAAGTTGTCCTTCACGGGGGACGTATATCGATATAAAATCAATTTGAAACGCAAAAAATCGATTGTATGGATATTAAGGATTTGCGCCTTGTATTGAAGGACGACTAACAGAGTTATATGAAAGTGTTTTTAAGCATTTGTATAAGTAAAGAAATGTTAAACGTAACTCCGGTTCTCCAGACATGCGGCAGCTCTGGACTCCTCCTCTCTCAGCCGGTAGCGGCTGGAGGGAGATGAGCAGCGCTCTGCATGAGACGAATAAATAAAATGTGTACTTTTACTCTGATACATTTCCTACCTAAAATGTGTACTTTTACTCCACTATATTTCCTAAATAAAATGTATACTTTTACTTCACTACATTTCCTTATAACATGTGTACTTTTACTCTGAAAGGTAACGCAAAATATGTTTGTTTATTTCGCTCTTTAAAATGTCAAAGCAGCTGTGAAACGTCTGAAGTCACTGTTAGTTACGTTTATGCAGCCTGGTTTAAGTGATGGACGACAATCTGTGCAACTCACTAAAGCCCTCCTTTACGGTTCCATTATCAGACACAATATCAATATCACGTTTCATTGTCCCAAAAATGACAGTAAAAAGTGAATGGGGGTCTGAATCCAGAGCAGAGAACAGTACTGTTCTGAATCCAGAGCAGATAACAGTACTGTTCTGAATCCAGAGCAGATAACAGTACTGTTCTGAATCCAGAGCAGAGAACGGTACTGTTCTGAATCCAGAGCAGAGAACAGTACTGTTCTGAATCCAGAGCCGATCACAATATTGTTCTGAATCCAGAGCAGATAACAGTACTGTTCTGAATCCAGAGCAGAGAACAGTACTGTTCTGAATCCAGAGCAGAGAACAGTACTGTTCTGAATCCAGAGCAGAGAACAGTACTGTTCTGAATCCAGAGCAGAGAACAGTACTGTTCTGAATCCAGAGCCGATCACAATACTGTTCTGAATCCAGAGCAGAGAACAGTACTGTTCTGAATCCAGAGTAGAGAACAGTACTGTTCTGAATCCAGAGCAGAGAACAGTACTGTTCTGAATCCAGAGTAGAGAACAGTACTGTTCTGAATCCAGAGCAGAGAACAGTACTGTTCTGAATCCAGAGCAGATAACAGTACTGTTCTGAATCCAGAGCAGATCACGGTACTGTTCTGAATCCAGAGCAGATCACGGTACTGTTCTGAATCCAGAGCAGATCACGGTTAGCTCATTAATGTTGTGTTTGGTTTAAAAGCTGAGATCAAATAACGTTTGGACTCTAAAAGTGGATATTTGAGTTACCGGATGTGGTGCTTCTTACTGGATATGTGTGACAGCAAGCCTGGACAGATTAGTATTTACTGAAAGTGTGACTAGTCAAAAAAGAAACTAGCAAAAGATGTCCGGAAGTGGAAGCTAATAGCAGCAGCTAGCTAATGATGCGCTCTGTTAGCTAGCCAGCTAGCTGTGGTAAACACTGGGTGGGTTCTATCTCATTAAACACGACAGGATCAGCCTACTGTGACGAGGATCAGTTGATTATCACCCTGCTGTGGTGAATATAGGTTAAAGTCTCACCCTGCTATGAGGAAGATGACCCTCAGCGGCTCCCGGGCGATGGTGAAGAGGAACAGAGAGATGGCTGGGCCGAACGCGATGAAGGTGCATCCGAAGAACACCGCCGCCGTCATCCTGCTCTCTGCGAGGGGGGGTCAGCGGCCAGCAGCGACACCTCAAACAAAAGCCTCGTCTTCTTCCTTACAACGGGGATAATGATAAGAACAGTAGCCTGCTGGTGGAGTTGATGGTCTGGATCCCTCTTACACCATGGATGGATACAGCAGTGGATCACACGGTCTGCTCATGACGTCACATGACCGAGGGGAAGGAACAACTTCTTCTTCGTGGGTTTTAACGGCGGTAGGCAACCAGTGTCTGAGCTGCATTACCGCCCCCTTCTGCTGCGGAGTGTGGATCACAGATTAAATCCTATGCATTACAGCAGCAGTGGGTAGAAATGAAGCAAATATGATTCAAAAAAGTTATTTTTATAAAACAGTCATTGTATCCTGACAGTAGTGCATGAGACAGGTAATCTGAAAAAAATCATGTCCCTCTGTGTCTTCTGGTACAGGTAATCTGAAAAAAATCATGTCCCTCTGTGTCTTCTGGTGTCCTCCGGTGTCCTCCGGTGCTCCTAACGGCATCTGCAAGATTTCACAGACCGAAGGAAAACAACCAATCAGAGCCGATCAAACGGTCAAACTAGGTTTCAAGGTTCAACGTTCTTTATTTTGTTTTTATTTTACATAAAAACAAAATATTGTTTCCTAGTCCATCTGTCGCATACATACAACAACCAACAATAACAATCACGACAGTAGACAATCAGACAATAAATGACAAGTATTGTCTTCAGTATTAAAAGTATGCGATAAAAAAAGACTGTCCAGTATTAAAAAGGTGACTCATCTAGTTTATTATAAATAAATAGATATACTCTAAGTAAAAAAATAAAGTGCCACAGTAAGCAGTGCAATGTCGTTTGGTAAGGCTGTATTAAAGTGGCCAGAGAGAGAGAGAGAGAGAGAGAGAGAGATGGGCAGGTTGGCTGATGCAGTTCAGTTCATGGTTGTATTAAATTGTTTGGTCGGGGCAATATCTTGCTATTGTTCAGAGCCCTGATTGTTTGGGGAAAGAAACTGTTGCACAGTCAGGCAGACCAGGGGTCTCATTTTTAAAACTGAGCGTAGGATCCATACTAAAAATTTATATGCGCACAAAAGCCGAAAATGGCGTGTGCCAAAAACAAATCTGACTTCTAAAATTGTGTATACGCACACCTGTAGGCAATGTTCCCTTTATAAATCACACTCCACCTGGAAATGTGCAAATGTGGAGCCGCCTTATATTCCGCCCCCCTTCACGCCCACATTCAGTCAATGCAAAGCACCTCATGAATGTTACTACATAGTACTGAGCCTGTTGATCAGTAGATCTTTACTGTGACTCACGGCGACTACCGAGAGGAAGACCAAGAAAAGCATTTTTTCTGACACAGAGATGGAGGAGCTTGTAGGTGAGGAGGTCTCTGAACACTCGTTCCCTCCTGATTCTGTCAGGTGGTGCAGCATGCAGCATGGTGCTGCATGCTGCACCACCATGCAGCATGTAACGAGTGTCACCGCTGTGTTTATATGTTTACAGCAATCAGACTGATCCATTCACAACTTTCCAAAATGATCAAGACAATCAGTAATATCCCCCACCTGGATATCATTAGAAATGGGAAGTTTGATAGGTGAACACAATTTATTTGTTTAAGTTTTTATGGCGAATTTGTCCTGCATTATGATTAGGACTGATGATGATGATGAAGATGTGGAGTGTAACAATTGTGTGAGAGCTGTCACTGGCTTTATTTACTCACTTTGTGCAGGTGGTGAAGATGTGCCGAGTGGAGGAAGCAGAGTGGCGCACCGCGGTGGCGCACTGGAGACATAGTTGCATCAGATAGCTGTTTTCACTTTGTCTATGTATACTGTGATGAAGGACATGTTCATTGTGTGTGTATCATTGTTGTTATTGTGTGGCTGGTAGTTTAATAACACTGCTGTTTTAAATGTTTATGATGAAGTGGATCTAAAGGTAATGTGTGATATTGTGAAATTTAATGAGTGAGAGGCATCATTATACGTATAATGATTACTCTCACATTTAATGTCTACAGTCTGGCTTCAATTCACCACCTCACCGTCTGCGTCTCCAGCTTCCCCCTACCTCGGTGCCTCCACAATGTGCTTGCGCATGGGTCAAAGTTTCTGTACCGGTGCGCACATTCTCCGTCAAGTTTGTTTTTGTAGATCACAACTGTTGCATGGGAAGTGGCGTACGCACATTTCAGGCTGCGTTTTGTGCGTACGCAACAGTTCTAGATGAGACCCTTGGCCTGGATGCACTGAAACCTCCTCCCAGATGGTAATAGTGCAAAGAGGTGGTGGGAGGGGTGAGAGGGATCGGCTGTGATGTCAGTAGTCTTTCGGACACAGCGTGCTTTGTAGACGTCAGCTATGGCGGGCAGAGTGACACCCGTGATCCTTTCAGCTGCCCTTACTATCCTCTGCAGGGACTTACGGTCTGCGCAAATATATGATTTCCCTGCACGTCCCCTGACTCTCCTCTGTCTGTTTGTATGTCTGAAGTTCAGCTCTTGGGCGATGGAGAAATCGCCCCGAGCAGGCGGGTCTATGTAGCAGCTTAGCCAATAGCTGATTCAAGCTCTGAACGAATTACATTAAATTCAGCCAATCAGCGTCCTCAAATCTGATATGAGAGGGCGATTATTTTATCGCCCCAAGCAGCCAGCTACTGCTGACGTCAGGCTTTAGAACATCTAGCCCGTGACAGGAGACTTTGACTAATCACAGGTTATTAGAGAGAGAGCGTTCCTATTGGCTGTACTCCGGTCATGTGACCATAACTTGGCGTTCCTAGAGTATAATACACTCTTGTGTGTTATACTTTATTCTAGCTTCTATCCTAGCTTTCTTATTAAGCTTGTTTTTATTTTCTAATCTTTAAAGTTTTTTTGTTTTTATAACTGTTTTAATTATGTCTTAATGTTCTTTTGCACTTTGTCGCAATGTTCTTGAATGTCTATGTAAAGCACTTTGAATTGCCCTGTTGCTGAAATGTGCTATACAAATAAAGCTGCCTTGCCTTGTCGATGCCACTAACCAAAACCCTATTCCTCGGAAATGTTTTAGCCTTCCTTGGCATGTAGAGTATACACATCTTGTCCCAATAAAAAGCGTTTAACATCTGGTAATGCAGGTGTCACTCCTTTACGATCCCCGACCGCTTTGCGCTTTGCCTTTGGCCTTGGCGAAGGTAATACTAAGTGTAATACCATATACCGTGATATTTTCTTAGACGGTTATCATACCGTTACAACCCTACTTGCAACCCGTGTTCTGTATATTTCTATTTCATGATTTTTCAATTATCATCACGAAACACACAAAAGCATCAAATGATTTATTTATTCTATACACATTGCCAACAACATGAACTGACATAATACACAGAAATGAATAATACTGGTTAACAGAGGAACAACACGCTGCTGTTTAAGCTTCTGTCTGGAACATCTTCTTCCTGCCGTCCATCCCGGCCTTGTCTTCAATGTTCTTCCTCCAGTCGCCCGATTGCTTCTCCTGCAAAGAAACACACACACAGACAGATTCAAATCACTAATAATAAATAGTGAAGGCTCTCTAAGTGAGAGCTGAAACCACAGAAACCAGAGGAGATAGAGGAATCAGTCAAACCAAAATAAAATGTAATTGTGCTGTAATTGTCCTTCAGTGTCTAATAAACACACACCTCCTCTTTGACCTCCTTCTTGACCTGCTTCAGGTTGGCTCTCAGGTCCATGGACACTTTATGTTTGGAGCCCAGCAGAGCGGCCAGCATGGCGTCGGCCGACATCCGCACCTTCTTCAGGGCCGGCTTCTTAAACTTCCCCTTCAGATCCTGAACCTTCAGCTTCAGGTCGTTGATCTGACGGAGACAGAGACATTTACTCAGACCACCTGTCAGGGTGTGTATTTAAAGATCTACAGTCTGTTTCAATGGAAAATAGGTTGTCTTGATGGATAGATACTTGTTTACAAGACCAGCCTTAATATGTATTAATTATTGTGCATTGTTTCTGTGGACAATGACGGGTAGAATAATAAAAAATGAGACAATAATTGAGGCAGCTCTGACACATGATCCAAAAGATCAAATTTAAATGACTAGCTCATATGTATAAAACATGGTGTTATTGAAATCAGTGGACACTTTATATGGAAATGAGAAACAAAAAACCTGTGGCAGGACGTCAAACTTGAAGAAGCCGTACCTCCTTATTAGACTTTGTTACTTTGACCTCCACGTCGTATCGGTCCTCGTCCACCAAATCAATCTGCTTGTGTAGTTTCCGGCACAGTTCCTGGTTGTTGTAATAAAGAAAAGAATAAAGAAAAGAGAAAGAGGGGAAGGACGAGCCTTCAATAGAAACTTAGCATTCTGTCAACATTTGATGCTCCTGTCGGTGTTATTATTTTGTGTTTGACACAAAACAGGTAACCCAAATTAGAAAAATGGATCCCTGCACAAAGCTGCAGTATTCCCAGAAAGGAGTTAGGTGTTTGACTTTTGAAATTGAAGCTGCGTTCATTGACGTTTTTCTCTCTTTTTTGGCCACTTTGGGGGCAGTGGAAGCAGTTGTAAACACAACACAGACACATTATCAGATTAGAAAGTTGTTGGTGAACTTGTTAGCAAATATTCACTTGTACATCTAGCAGATACAGAACAATATCATCATTCATTTGGAGTCGTGTTTCTGATGAATGTAAGTCCAATAGTCTCTCTCTTTTAGCTCTGTGTTTGGTCTCTACCGACTCTTGAGAGAAATATCCTTCTCTTTAGTTGTTAAACGCTCCACTCTATGTTTACCACTCTGTCGTCACAGGAAACAGCTGCCTGCTGTGACTGGAAACGAGGATGATGAATTGTGTGCAGTAAAATCAAACGATGAGCTGAAGGATGCAAAAAAAAACTCTGAACTGCATATAGTCATTTTATCCATGGTTGATTTTTAAAATATTAAAGGTATAATAATGGAACTGTTGTCGGTTGCTGTTTATAAACACACAGAATTCAAGCCTGAATGAAGAGAGGGAGTGGCGTTAGTGAGAACAAAGCAGTGAAATAAAATATTATTTTCTGACTGTTTCATGGCGGTTACGTTCTAAAGCACAAATAACACACAACTAACTCTGAACACCTCCGCACAACCCTGCAGGAGGGTGCCGAGTTGCAGGATTTTGAATGAATGCAGCCGAAGGGCAGCTTCATCCTGTCCGCTGTAGCTCAGCGCTGCTCTCGGTCAAACTAATGACATGGAGAGGCAGAGGAGCAGTGGGAACACTGTCTGGAGCACACACACAGAAAACACAACCCATTCTCATCTGTCAAATATCACCGCTCTGTATCTGTCAGAGCTAAAGCGGGACTTGTGCCTCGGTACTAGACACCAAGAAGAGACCCGAAGACAGAAAAAGTACAGACACATCCACACACTTCTAGTGGGTCCTAAGTGATGACTGAGAGGGATTCTTTTTGTACCTACACATTTCTTTTTTAGGACACTCCTACATATTATACCTTTAATGAATCAATCTTTTTTGAATGCAGCTTCAAGCATAAAACTGTGTGGTTTGCTGCTGATCATCACATAGAAATACAAATCTAGACATTTTAAGAATGATTCATTGATATATATATATATTAGGGGTGGAACCGTTCACAAATTCACGGTTCGGTTCATGTCACGGTTTTGGTGTCACGGTTTTCGGTTTGGTTCGGTACATTTACAGTATGTTACAGTGAGGAGGTCATGTTCTGATTTCAGCATGCTTTTCATTTATTTGGCAAAAATAAGTTAACAAATGTTTGCCTTAACAAAAGTATGGCTTACATAAAGAACATAAACACTTTATTGTCTAATCTTATTTGAAAGAATAGGTCTTCTACAGTCATTAGTGCAAACAAAAAATGCAGCTTCGTTATTTTCATAAGTATGATATAATTATAGACTAAGGCCATCAACATCAATTGAAGCATAAACTCAACCAGAACTATACAAAAAAAAAAAAAAAAGAACTGTATAACATATGTCTCAATTCCTCTTAATTGAAAGATTCGTTTTTCCACTCACAAAGTGCAGTATTTGGAGGAATACGGTTGGATTTATGTGCCACTGTGTTATTTAAAAATAATTAATAAATATAAAACACATAACAGGGATTATGCTGCTGGAATTACTGTGTTGCTTAAGTGTCGGCGAGAGGAAATATTATAGCGCGGCTCAAGTAACGTAAAGTTAATCATATGCTGAATTCCAGCGTCCTCCACGACTGCATAAGGCTGCATATCTTTCACTATAAACCTCCCTGATGCAGTAGTTGTGTTTTTACCCTGTCTGAGTCTGAGCCTGAGTCTGAGTCTGAGTCTGAGTCTGCATGTAGAGGCTGTTTAAATGCAGCGGGGAGAAGGAGTTGCTCTTTTCTACCCGGAGTGTTGCCGCTAGCATCAACCACATGTGTTGCACAGTGCTCACACAGTCACCGTTTATTCCACCACTTTTTTCCCGTCATTTTCATGGTAACACTAAATCTGTAATGCTCCTATACAGCAGACTCACTCACTTGAGCCAATAGCAACGCACGACCGCAGCTTCAGTTACACTGCGCATGTGTTAAACCCCGTACCTCAAGACTCATGTCCGCCCGTGTCCCAGCCTCCTTCCATAGGCCTTGATTTCTAGTGTGACAATAAACGGGAGCCTAACTCTACATGAAATAAAACACAATCGGCCTCATAACTTATTTCAAATGAACTGAACAATTCATACACAGATTTTTTATCTGAACCGTTCCATCCCTAATATATATATATATATATATATATATATACAGTATATATCTCAATGAATCATGTACAGGAGGCATGATGAAGCCCAAGAGGAAGTAGTATAGAGATATGATTGAGGACAAAATCCCCTCCCTGCTGTTCGTACTGTAATACTGTAATACTTGTAGCACATCCAAATGAGCAAACGTCAGATAAGTTACTGGAATTGTATTTCTCTCTTGGCAATGACAGCTGGACAGTAAGAGGACAATGTCAAGAGAGACTACCACCAAACCAAAATCAGAAGTGGGGGGACCAGTGAAAAGTGTCTCCAGTGGATTTTAGAGGATGAAAACAATGATGGGGTTTTGTTTGTTTGTATTGTTTGCGTTCAGCAGTCGGAGCTCCCGTGGGAGTTTTTGTTTTCCCAGTGGCAAAGACTCATGGTAGCTGCTGTTGAATGTTAAAAAAATAAACAATATGTGTTTGTTAAAATAATATGTGTTCAAATGTTATTGGCAAGTACAGTAATGAGCTCATTTAGCTTTATAGTCTCTACAGTCCTATAAACATCTGCCATGTCTGTTCAGTTTGTTTTCCTCCACCCAGCATCCAGGGTGATGGAGGAGGTTTACCTGGAGCTCCTGCATGCAGCCTGGGATGGAGAGGGCGGGGCAGTTCTCCTCCATGTGCTTCATCTTCTCCTCCTCGGCCTCCTGCGCCTCCTCCTCCAGTATCGCCTCACCGATCTGCAGCAGCAAGCTCTGAGAGGAAAAGGAGGAGGAGGAGGAGGAGGAAGAGGAGAGAGTTCAGCGCACCGCAGCACCAGGCTGACGCTGAAGGATGACCAAGTCTTGATCAAGTGTTTGTTTATTAGGAGGACAAAAGTTTTTGTTTTTTTAAAACAGGTAAATACTGCACTTAGTCAAATGTTTTTTAGTCACCAAACAGAAATACATGAAACTGGATTAAAGCATAAAGAGCTGGTAAAAGCTCAGAGAGGCTGAAACGTTCATCACACCTCGACATACGGAGACAGAAATAGTACCCTATCTATTCTAGTGCAGCTACTTTAAAGGAGACATAATTAAGCTCATTTTCAGGTTCATACTTGTATTTAGGGTTTCTGCTAGAACATGTTTAAATGTTCAAAAAACACATTATTGTTCTCCTACTGTCTGACTGAAGAATACTCACCCCTGTGTCTTTGAGGAAAAAATGCATTTTTAAAGCCATGCTTACATGTATTTTCTTCTTTTCCTATCTTTTTCATACTTCTTTTATTCTGCCATTCTTCATTAACATCCTGGTTCAACAAAGATATAATATTAAACTAATTATAAAAAGAAATTCTGATATTTTCCTCACCAGTTAAAGACTACAAATGTGTATTTTGTTCTAAGGATGACCATGCAGTCATTAAAATCAAGGAGCATGAATGTGCTCAGAAAATTTCCATTGCAGTCTCAGGGCTGCAACATTTTCATTATCAGGTAATCAATACATATATTTCAAAATTCAAAATTTGAATTTTTTTTTTTTAATGGCTGTTGACAGTATTTTCTGATTTATGGAGAGATTAAAAGAGATATCTCTGTAAAATCCTTTGACTCTAATATGTCGATAAAAGGAAACAAGAATATTGAACCTGGCTTTATCCAATGTTCAGATTTCTGTTCTGGAACTGCAAATTAGTAATAAGATAATGCCTCATTTGCATATTTAAACATAACATTTCAGAAAACTTGTAATACAAAAAATAATTGTCTTAATGTAAGTAATCAACTGGGGTTTCATATGGGGTCAGATCAGTCTCAATATTCACAAATGCACACAGAAGGATTCACAAGTGTATTTTGTGATTTATATATAAATGACTCCACAAAAATATTTTTCGATGCACACAAAAAAGTTATCGTTGTATATAAATATAAAAAAAAAATCCACACAAATCAGGTTCACACATATATTTCCAATGCACGCACAAATATGTCTTGTTTTAAATACATGTAATAGAAATCCACAAATATATGTATTTAAACGTATTTGCAAGTTTCATCAAAAACATATTTGGATGTTGTTACAATTATATAAAAACTGTTGAACCTGCATTTAGAAACTGCTTGTTATGTATATTATTATTATTATGTTATGTATAAGTCCAAGTCCATTTACCATGTGTCAGCTGCACTGCATTTGGGTGGGTTTATGAGACTCCCCTGAAGTGCACTGATCTACAAATGCATTTTAACCTCCGCCAAGGCCGAAGGCCTAGGAAGGAGGTTATGTTTTCACCGGTTTGTTGGGGGGGTTTGTTGGTTGGTTTGTTTGTTGGTTTGTTGGTTGGTTTGTTTGTTGGTTTGTTTGTTGGTTTGTTGGTTTGTTTGTTTGTTTGTCGGTTTGTTGGTTTGTTGGTTTGTTGGTTTGTCCGTTTGGAGGATTACTCCAAAAGTCCGAGATTGATTTGAATGACATTTTTTGGAGGGGTGGGGTGTAGCGCAATGAACAATCCATTAGATTTTGGTGGTGATCCGAATCATGATCCGCCTTCGGGAATTTTTTTTAATAACTCCGCTCAGCCTGTGCACCACAGGCTTTAGGACATGCGCAGTGTAACTGATGACTGTTCATGACTCTTTCCTTCTGCCTACAGAGGGACAGAGACAGAGTGGGGCGTGGAGGGAGGGGGGGGGGGGGGGGCACCTGTAGATTCTGCGTTTTTTCACATTAAACTCGGTGAAATTCCAGTTGAGTTGGACCAAAGCACACTTGGTGATTGTTGGAAAGAGTAACGACGACGGTTTAGGGGAGTTTTATTTAGTTTCTGTCCAGTTTGAATGAAGTGTTTTACGATGCTCCGCTACATACAGCTGATCTCAACATAAACAACAATACAGGTGGATGAGGGCGCAAGCTGCACGGAGAGGGGGGGCGATCGACTCGGGCATCTTGGCGGAAGTCTGCGCTCTCTAACTGCCATTCTAGTTTTCAACAAGGTATTATCTGTAGCCAAACAGATGTCTCCCTCCTTATCAGCTAATCACATGAGCGTGTCCCCCTTGAGGGTGGATCGAAAAATATTTTTGTGGAGAGAATCATTTACGTATATATAAATCAGAAAATACACTTGTGAATCCTTCTGTGTGCATTTGTGAATAGTTTCATGGTGTTATATATTAGTTAAACATGTTTACCCTATTCACATGTAGTGTCAAAATGTCTGAAATTTTACAATAAATATATTTAAATGCCATTTTCTCAAAAAATAAAAAATAATAATAATTTATTCTTAGACTCTGAGGCAGAAATCTCCATCTTATTCACCAAACTGGAAAGTTTGGTGAATACCAAACTTTCCAGTTTTAATCCTATCTATATTCTGTTCATATATCACTCATAGCCTGATTTATTCAACATTTGATTCCTAATACCATGGTGAAAATAGTTTTTTGTTCTTTTATGGCAGTATTTTCTGGTTTATGGAGAGATAAAAAGAGATATCCAACATTCCCTCTGTAAAATCCTTTGACTCTAATATGTCAACAAAATGAAACAAGACTTTTGAACATGTCTTTATCCAATGTTTGATTTCTTTTGTAGAAATGTATGCATATTAGCACATATTTAATACAACAATGCCTCATTTGCATATTTAAACATAATATTTAATATTTAAGGTAAGTAATCAACTGGGGAAGTATCATGGTGATATCTATTAGTTCAACATTTTACCCTATTCACCTGTAGTGCCTCAGTTTTAAACACCAAACTTCAGGCCTTAATTACCACCATGTTACTCTACCTTGAGCTGATTCCTCCGGCTCGACGACATCTTTTTCCTTTAAGAAACAGGAAGGAAGGAGAAGGAAAAGGATTAACAAGGATTCTGTGAGTTTTTCACAAAGTCTCCAAAGTTCAGATCAGGACTTACTCTGCCATCCTGACTGCAGCTGATTCCTGAGAGATGAATGGACATAGCACAGCTTTCTGGTCTCTTTATAGATGCTGGTTCTGTGTGTGTGTGTGTGTGTGATCGACCAGCAGCAGTTGTCTTCAGAAGCTGTCGGTTGAATTCCAGACAGAGGGGTCGATGGCGGCAGCTGAGCCTCGAACAGACGCTTCAGGAATTTTCTTCTGGAAGCATCTTTAGACAATGTGGGACCCTGGTGGACCCTGGGGAGGACTCTACACAGATTTAGTTCAGATTTGTAGGGTTTATCGTAAATTCTCTTGGTTAGGGGATACATCTCACATAAAGACCAAAACAGTGAATGTATCTGCTAACAAGTATTGTGTGTGTATCAGCCTGATATCTGTTCTTCCTCTGTGAGTTCCATTAAAACACATCAGTGAGCCTCACTGTGTCACTGGGTGACATGTTCCTTCATCACCATGAACACACACACTGGACTTTATTCTGACTCAATCACACATCCACCGTCCTGCTGCCACTAATACACACTAGAGCACCACATGTGGATTAATCCTCCACTGAAAATAGTCCCCAACAAAGGCAGATAAAGTATACTCAGTCTTTATTTCTTTGCACTAGTTGTATTGTTTACAACTTCGAGAACACTTGACTTGTATATAGACATTTTATTTGATTATTGTTTTCTTATTTTATTGTTGGTCATTGGTGCTTTTTATATATATTTTCATTTGGGCTGTCAATCAATTAGAATATTTAATTGCGATTAATCGCATGGTGGTCATAGTTAATCTTTTTTTTTCTATTAAAATGTACCTTAAAGGGAGATTTGTTAAATATTTAATACTCTTATCAACATGGGAGTGGACAAATATGCTGCTTTATGCAAATGTATGTATATATTTATTATTGGAAATCAATTAACAACACCAAACAATGACAAATATTTTCCAGAAACCCTCACAGGTACTGCATTTAGCATAAAAATATGCTCAGATCATAACATGGCAAACTGCAGCCCAACAGGCAACAACAGCTGTCAGTGTGTCAGTGTGCTGACTTGACTATGACTTGCCCCAAACTGCATGTGATTATCATAAAGTGGGCATGTCTGTAAAGGGGAGACTCGTGGGTACCCATAGAACCCATTTACATTCACATATCTGGAGGTCAGAGGTCAAGGGACCCCTCTGAAAATGGCCATGACAGTTTTTCCTCAACAAAATGTTGCGTAAGTTTGGTGCGTTATTTAACCTCCTTCATGACAAGCACTAGCTTTAAAACTGAGCCCGCTACAACCTAAAAATTGCAAGTTGCGTTAAAGAGATTAGTGGCGTTAAAAAGAATCTGTGTTAACGTCTTATTATCACGTTAACTTTGACAGTCCTAATATTATTTGTTTCACTACTTGTGTACACAACAGTCCTGTCTATTCCTCACCTTTATTTTGTCCAACTTGTTCCTAGCTGTTATTTCTATTTCTATGTGAGTACATTGAAAGAGATGCATCAAATCGGAGTCAAATTCCTTTTATGTATGTACTTGGCAAAATAAATCTGATTCTGATTTAGTAGGAACCAATGGGCTTGATGCTGAGTGACACAGACAGGAAGTCAGCGAGTATTAAGAGATGGACTAACACGTTGTTTCTGGTCTTTGTATAAAAGTCTGAGTAAAACCTTCAGAGGGAACTGTAAGTAGCTTGTGATGCACTCTACTAACTCTACTAACTCTACTATCAGGAGACAAAGTCTGATATTTATAAAGAGTCATCTGTGATACTTGAAGAGAAAATAAAAGCAGCCAACACATGATCTTCTACAAAGACAATGAAAGCTCAGTTTCCTAAAGTGTGGAGGGGTTTCTGTGTGAGTCAGCTCAGCTGTAGTCTGGAACAGCTGACGGTTGCTTTCATCTGTCTCTGTGTTGGTTTCATTGCTGCTATTTCACTGACAGTAATGGGGACTCAGCACAGATTCATTCAGGGAATATAAAGACATCTTGCTGGATAGTGACTCATGTAAAGTCAAACATTACAATATTTATTTGTATTTGATCCATTGGTAGTCAAGTGTTCAAGTAACAGCAGGTTGTGCTTAATGTAAAGAAGATATAATAGATGCTGTAACTTCTGCCACCACCAGCAATATAATGGAGGTGAATTACATTTTGTTTATGGTGCTCAAAGCATCAAAATATGCCGTTAATACAGATAAAACAAAGTGATTTTATTAACTGTAATACTACCTTTGTCATATAGCGCCTGTCTTGTCCATGTGAGGAGGGCTTTTTCTACATAGATCGCACAAAAAGACGTCTGACAGATCGCCTTGCTGACCATAAATATGCCATCAGAGTCAGGAATCGTGACTACCCCCCCATGGCTAGACACTTTAGTGAGTATCATAGTGCTACTGATGGAGGGGGGGGGGGGGACGGTTTACAAAAACTTTACCAGAGGGAGACTTTTTGGATCCATCGATTGGATGCCTAAAAGTATCCTGGTCTCAATGAGGATATAGACTTTACCAGCTTTCTGTGAATAAGACATAGTTATATATATGTATAAATTATATATATATATGTATTTCTTCTTTCTGTATGGGCTACCATGTTTGTTTTGCGGCCTCCTTTGAAAAGTACGAGTAGTTTCATTGATGATGGACATAAATGACTTGTTTCTGTTTTATTTCTTTGTGATATTTTGTAATATTTTGTGATACTATGGTGATCATGTGACTGCCTCCCATTGGTTGTTGAGGCCATATAGGTGAGGCCACATCCGCCTTGTCTGTTTGTTTTGAAGCCCTGACGAAGACCTACAGGGGTCGAAACATGTTGGCTTTTTAATGATTAGCCATTACAATAAAGGCGTTTTAATATATTTCAATTTCAATTTATTTTTATATAGCGTCAAAGGGGGGGGGGGGTGGGGGGGAGAGAGAGAGAGAGAGAGAGAGAGAGAGAGAGAGCACAGCAACCACAATAATAGCCCAGCAGCTGTAATAACTAATACAAGTAGGACTAATAACACAAAACCAATAGTGGTGGATGGAAAATAGTGATAATACAACTATCAGAATTGATATCATTGGGTCGTCCCCAGACGGGCTTTCAAGCGGAGCTTCCAGCTGTCTCAGTCCTCCATACATCTGGCTAGCTCGCCAGCACTGTCCAGCATCTCTCCTCAGTACGTCCATGTATGTTGGTGTGGGACGTCACTGTGATCGATGCCCGTGCGTTGGTTCCCACAGCATCAGCATGCTTGCTGGGAGTTCTTGATGTCTTTGCAGAGACATTAACATCTTTCAATATCTTTCTGATATAACTAAATATATCAAAAAACAAGTAGCTTATTAAGAGACGTGTGGGAATCAAGGTTAAAAAAAATACCATAAAATACCTTTAAAATGAAATCACTAACTCTGAGAGCAGGACTGACGTATGGCTGGTGGTCAACCAGAAAAAGCCTCCAAGCAGCTGTCAGCTCTAAACTGGGAGAATTTATTGCTCTGACTCAGCTGCTCAAACACACTGCAGGGACGGGAGATACAGTATGAACCCACACACAAACATGTGTAAACCAGTATAAACCAGTATACTTCTCTCCTAAAGCATCTACATCTAGGTTTCTCAGCTTTTACAACAAACCTACGGAGCCCGTGAGTGGCCAAGAAAAAATATATATCAAAGCCATAATTTACTAATTTAACGAAATCGTTCCCACGTTTTGAATAATTTGTGGGCACAAATTAAATAATTTAAATAATTTTGGCAGTTCCAGTTTTATTCCAGCTGTCCACCTGCTGAAGACACTTATCCTTGGTTGTAGATGGAGACTCTTTAATGAAGCTTTACTTTAGCTTGGAGATGAGTAATCAAGACATGTTGACAGCACTTGCTTTGCAAGGGATTATTGTTAATAAAAGGCAATTAACAAGGATATTGAGAGCTTGTGGATTATATTGTTGGCAGTTTGGTGACTTTGGAGGATGATGGAAAGGACATGGGCAGCGCCCTTCTCCGAAAATCATTGTGCTTTTGCGTCCAGTGTGAACCCAACGTTACATAGCTACACTTATCTCGTGCACACAAATTAACCAAAACATGGAAATAATTGAATTAAATTGAAGTCGTGAATTACAATTCGTGCGCACAAATTGATAAATCATGGCCTCCAGTTATTTATTTTTCTCTCTATGGCCACTCCCGGCCTCCGCGTAGCCTACATCAAAACAAAATGAAAGAAAAGAAATTTAAAATTAACAGTAAACTAAATAAAAGCTAAACCAAAACCTAGATGAACTTAGCCTTCATGAAATTGTTGTATTTTAAATCAAGGAATGTGGGTATTTATTTAAAATACATATTTAATCACTTATTTGTATCTTTTAGGGTTGAAGTGTGAGTATTGTAGGGTCTCACAAACTCACTCATGTTTAGCAGGTTGCAGATTCATTAGAGCTCATCGATGTCAGACCAGCTCTACATCTGGCAATCAGCGCCACTACAGGAAAGGAAATTAATGTCAGCACCAGTTTAGATCTGCAGATGTATCTGTGTTAATGTCACCTCCTACATGCAAAGAAAATTACAGATGTTGTCGTTTTAACACTGTCACCTGCCAGCATCAATGTTACAGCTATAAAGTTTATTATCAGGTTCATTTATAATCTTATTTTTTAACTATTTCATATTTTCATCTATCATGATCATATTTTTATGATCCTCAGTCTACAGTTCTACAATTTCATTTAGCAGATGCTTTTGTCCAAAGCGACGTATATCTGAGAGTTTGTACAACCCAAGCAAGGATCTAGATAGGAGGGAACAACGTGAGTAAGTACAACAGCTTCAAGTCCGATCGGACACAGGCAGTGCATAGAGGCAATGCATTATCATCATCACTAACAGTTATAACCAAAGTGAGAGGTGTGTCCGTGTACTTGGCACAAATCCAACACTCCTGGTCTACGCCAGGGTTGTCCCTTTTCACCGATCCCGTTTGTGATTTTCATGGACAGGATCTCAAGGTGCAGCCAGGGGGAGGAGAGTGTCCGGTTCGGGGACCTCAGAAGTGCGTCTCTGCTCTTTGCAGATGATGTGGTTCTGTTGGCTCCATCGAACCGTGACCGGCAGCCCGCACTGGGACGGTTTGCAGCAGAGTGTAAAGCGGTCGGGATGAGAGTTAGTACCTCCAAGTCTGAGGCCATGGTTCTCTGCCGGAAACAAGCGAGCAACAGGGTTTTGAATTTGATGCGAGCGGCAACTGGGAGCCAGGGAGGGATATGAACAGCGGAGTGACGTGCGCTGTTTTGGGTTGGTTGAAGACCAGTCATCTGCAGAGGTTTGAATGTGCATGCCAGGAGGCCTGCCAGTAGGGAGTTGCAGTAGTCAATGTGTGATATTACAAGAGCCTGTACCAGTAGTTGTGTTGCTCTGACAGATAGGGTCTGATCTTCCTGATGTTGTACAGGGCAAATTTATACGATCGAGCAATTGAGGCCAGTCTAAAAATATTTAGATTAACATGCACACTACAAAACTATATGAGGCCAAACGTGCTATAATATTATAGGCCAGGGAAATATAAACATCACTGTTGAGTAAACATGACTCATACATGCCAAATCCCATGGATGACCTCCAGAACTTGTAGTTTTGGGCTGATCTTGGATCTGCATGCACTATTAGAAATGTTTGATTCTGCCATTGATATGGGAGGCATTCATGGATGTTTCATGCTGTTCCTGGGTCGAGAATTGATTTTTAAACCCAACTCTCACAGAAATTGAAAAAACTCAATTCACTGATGAGATCATCAAAAGTTCCAGAGCAGCTGCTAAATGGACCTTTAGGTGACATCGTTTTGTCAGTATGAGCCGTCTCCTTCACATTATCAATGCTGCAAACTCTGCTGCACAATATGGACAGAGTGTTGGAAATATGCATTTACTCAAGCATTTTCATTTTCTGCTACTCTTTACTTCTGCTTGACTACATTTCAGAGGGAAATATTGTATTTTTTACTCCACTACATTTATTTGATAACATTATTTGGCAGATTTAGATTAATACAAAATATAATCATCTAATAAATTATGATGTTTATTATAGGTTAGGATACCCAGCAGTATATAAAGTAATTAACTCCATTACTATTACTATTATTACTCCACCTTTACCAGCTGCAACATTACAGTGATTAACACATTATTGCATCAATAATTAATCAATAATATAATATATATTATTTTGAAATGCCATTTTGCACGAGTACTTTTACTTTTTAAGTATATTTTGATGCTAATTTGAATTCAGGACTTGTAACAGAGTATTTCTACACTGTAGTATTACTATTTATACTTAAGTAAAATATCTGAGTATGCCTACTTCTTCTCTTTCTTCCACTGATGGGATGTGGAGTCAAAATCATAAATATATTTTTAAAATGTCTTATATTACAAGTCATCACTGTAAAAATGTAAAAAAAAAAATAAAATGTAAAAACAAAAAGCAAGCAGAAAACTAGAGCTGAGCTCATTTCATATTAAATATCAATACAAAATATAATCAACAAATAAATTATAATGTATTATTATAGTTTAAGATACCCAGCAGTGTATCAAATAATTAAAACTACTCCACCTTTACCAGCTGCAACATTAAATTGATGAATACACTAATGCATAAATAACTATAATACAATAATGTAATGTATATTATTTTGAAATGCCATTTTGCGTGAGTACTTCTACTTTTTAAATGTATTTTGGAGCTTATACTTAAATACAAAATAAAATTCTGAATGCAGGACGTGTCCTTGTAACAGACTTTTTCTGCACTGTAGTATTAGTAGCTACTTCTTCCACCACTGATGGGATGTGGAGTCAAATTCATAAATATCTTTTTTTAAATGTCTTAATGTCAGTGTAAAATATATATATATATATATATATATATATATATAAAGGTACACAAGCGGAAAACTAGAGCTGATCATTTCATATTAAATAATAATACAAAAAATAATCAACAAATAAATTACAGTGTACCCAGCAGTATATAAAGTAATTAAAATGATTCCACCTTTACCAGTTGCAACATTAAAGTGATGAACACACTAATGCATCAATAATTATAATACAATACTATGATGTATATTATTTTGAAATGCCAATTTGCTTAATGAGTACTTTTACTTTTTAAGTATATTTTGATGCTAATATTTAAGTACAATTTTGAATTCAGGACTTTTACTTGTAACAGAGTATTTCTACATTGTAGTATTACTATTTATACTTCAGTCAAATATCTGAGGGGCCTACTTTCTACCACTGATGGGATGTGGAGTCAAAATCATACAAATCTTTTTAAAATGTCTTATATTACAACTCATCAGTGTAAAATGTTTAAATAAAAAGGGAACACAAGCGGGAAACTCGATCTGATCTCATTTCATATTAAATTACAGTCCTAAAAGCTTAATCTATTGATAAAATGACCGGAAGTTGTGTATTTAGGTTGGTCAAACGCTTTTATTGTGAACTTGCTGTCCGGAAGTGATGCAGTGTCATTAAGACTAGCTTGACGGTGGTGTGAAGATGGCGGCGTACCGTTACTCTCAGCTGCTGCCGTTGCTGTTATCGTCCGTTTGTCTCTGCGGCTTCGGCTCCGTCCTCGGCTTGAAGGTTGCCAGCGGCCCGGGCGAGCCGCCCAACCCGCCCGTCCTCAGAGCCGCAGATCCACCGGTCAAGGATGCACCTGCCGCTGCTGCTGCTGCTGCTGCTGCCGCCGCTGCTGCTGCTGCTGCCGCTGGGGCCTCTCAGCCTCGAAGGGCGACCGGTTGGAAGCTGTCGGAGGAGGAGGCCTGCCGGGAGGACCTGTCCCGCCTCTGTCCCAAACACACCTGGACCAACAACCTGGCCGTGCTGGAGTGCCTGCAGGACCGCAGAGAGGTAAGCGGCCGCCGGCAGAGCCGGCAGAGTGCACACAGGTCCCCGTGAGCGAGGTGATGGGCATCTGCTGGGTGTGTCGCCCCGGTGGGTTAGATCCACACAGCGGGACACGGATGCAGAGGTGGAGGTGTGATGGAGAGGTGAACATCTATACCTACGTCCATGTCCGAGGAGCCACACACACTTTAACACCCGCCAGGTTTATTTAAGGCACCAGAAATCCATCTTCTCCTTCTGATTTCATACCTCCAGAAACTACAAATATTTCTGCCATGGAAGAAAGGTTTAAATTATGCAAGATCTCACACTTTCACAGATGTGTGCAGTTTTGTGTATTTCCATTTCTGGAATGCTACGCCACCACATTTATCTGACAGCTGTAGTAACTTTGTAAAACATGGTTTTACATGCAGCAGAACTCGCTACGCTATACAATATATGATGCATTACTGGAGTCAAATAAACATTTTGTCAACAGAGAAATGACCTACTATACTATTACTATATAACTATTACTATATTGTAATTGAAGAGTTTGACATATAAACAGCTGGTGGAGATATAGTCCTGATTTACTGCTGAGTTACTGATGTTAAAAAAAGAAGGTAAACAATAAAAGCAGACTTTAATATCCTAGGTTTAGATGTTGTCTGGTGTTAGTCCAGGATGTATTAAAAGACCCGTCAACAAGCTGTAGTCAAGATTTAATAAAAACTGGTCAGTCAAAGTCCCCGCAATGCCCCCTGAAAATTTTAATTATTTGCATTTTTCATATTGTATTTATTCAGTTAACATGAAAAACAAATCAGGTGGAGAAACATTTCAATGATTAATCGATAGACAGAAAATGAATGGACAACAATTTTGATAAATTAATGAATCATTCTCTGGTTCCAGCTTCTCAAATGTGACGATTATTGGTGCTTTTTATCTGTTTTATATATAATCATAAACTTTGTGGTTGTCTTTGGGTTTGGGACCACTGGTCGAATAAAACAAGCGCTTTGAAGACATCAACTTGGGCTCTGGGAACCTGTCTAGTTACTATTTTCTGACATGTTATAAACAAAATGACTAATTGACTAGTCGTAAAAGAAAATATCTGTCGTAAGTTGCAGGCTGAGAATCATTTATACTTCTAATGTTGGCCTAAAAGCATTTAAATGTACTACTACCCCACCTGTGCAGCTAGTAATACCATCGTAATATGCAGTTTTGTGTATTTTTCTGGAATGCCATTGTACTTTTACTCCACTACGTTTATCTGACAGTTGGTTTTACATGCAGCAGAACATGCTACAATATAAAGATGCATTACTGGACTCAAATAAACATTTTGTAAACATAGAAATTACAGGTGCTATACTCTAATTGAATAGTTTGACATTTAAACAGCTGGTGGAAATATAGAGATTGGTTTAACTGCTGAGTTACTGATGTTAATAAGGAACATAGACTTTAATATCATAGGTTTAGATGTTGTGTTATAGACCCGTCAACAAGCTGTAGTCAAGATTTAAGAAAAACTGGTCAGTCAAAGTCCCCACAAAGTCCCCTGAAAATGTAGTTAATTATTTGTATTTTTCATAATTCATTTATTCAAGTAACAGGAAAAGAAATCAGGTAGAGAAACAATTTGTTTAATTGATGGACACAAAATCAATTGACAACAACTCTGATATTCGATTAATCATTAAATATCAATCATTCTCTGGTTCCAGCTTCTCTAATGTGATGATTTGGCTGCTTTTTATCTGTTTTATATATAATCCTAAACTGAGTGTCTTTGGGTTTTGGACCATTGGTCGAACAAAACAAGTGGTTTGAAGACTAAAAACTAAAATAAAGACTAAAAAGTCATTAGTCTATAAACTAAATGACTAAGTGACTATCGGAAAAGAAAACACATTAATCTATAATGAAAATGGTCATAAGTTGCAGGGTGTGCTATAGACTTATCTTAATATCAAACTGTTTGTCGTAAGGGAAAGGTTGGATGTGGTTAAAGGTTTTCCACCTCTGCACACACACTGCACAGTACAGCTGCTGACTGCGACCTCAGTGAGGTAATTATCAACCTGAGTGAGGTGTGTGTGAGGTGTGTGTGAGGTGTGTGTGAGGTGTGTGCAGTCATCCAGCTGTCAGGTGACTAACAGAGTAGTGAAGTTAAACCTCACACACTCTGCCTGCTTCTCCTTTGTGTCTCTTTGTGATGAAAAATCAAAACAAATATCTTTCTTCACAATCTGTTTTCACATTTTGCCGCCGACATGCACGGATTCATTCTGGGCTGTTATGTTATTTTGGAAGTGAATGTGAGGAGTGTTTTGTTTTAGGAGTCCTCTTGTTTAGTGTCTGTGTGCAGCCAGGGAAGCCCTCACAGTGCAGACTATCTAGCCTGGTTTATCACACACTGACACACCTGATAAACACTGCAGGTCCATATTCTTCATGTTTACAATCTATAATCTATCATTTCCTCAGTTGCTCTTTTTCCCTGTTAAAATGTGTTTTTGGGGGGAAAGGGGAGTTTTTTTTAAATTGAGGGTGTATAATTTGTGAGACAGGTTTGTGATATTAGACCTGACTATTTTGATAATTGATTAATTGCTTAAATCATTTTCCAAGCAAAAAATGCTGGTTCTATTGTCTCAAATGTGCTGCTCTTCTTTGTCTGCTAAATTAAATATCTGCTGTTGGTTGTTGGATAAAACAAGCAGCTTGATAAGCTTTAGGAACTGGTGTTCCTCCGAGAGGGCATGGAAAGGTGCTGCCATACGTGAGAAGTTTTCCACAAAACTCCTGTAATAACCTGCAAAGCCCGAGAAAGACTGGAGCTTTGCAAAGTTTTTAGGACATCTCCACTGCACGTATTTTTTCAGGGTCGGTTGCTCCCCCTCTGCAGATATGACATGGCCCAGGTACGACACCTCCCGTTGGAACAGCGAACACTTGCTCCACTTGACTTATAAACCATGCTCATGGAACCGTGACAGCACCATTCGCAGGCGAGCGAGGTGCTGGTTGAAGGATGTGGAAAACACCACCACTTTGTCCAGGTACAGGAGCAGAGACTGAATGTGCTTGTCCCCGAATATGCGCTCCATGAGGCGCTGGAAGGTCCACGGCGCATTGCACAGGCAGAAATGCACGTGATTGAATTAAAACAGGCTGAACGGTGTGCAGAACGCAGTCTTCTGGCGGTCACCCTCTGCTACACCACCTGGTTGTAACCGCGGGCCAGGTCAAGCGTTGAAAACCATCCAGATACCTCCCAGCACATCCAGCAACTCAGGCAGGGGGTATGCGTCCTTTTGGGTCTTTGCTTTGAGTTGGTGATAGTCCACGCACATCTTCAGGGTCCCCTCCTTCTTCTGCACAATCAGCATAGGCGAGGAGTATGGACTGTAACTCTTCCTAATGACCCCTTGCTGCAAAAGCAGCCATTTTGTTTTTTTTCACCATTTTCTGACATTTTAAAGACCAAACAATTAATCCATTAATTGAGAAAATATTTCTCCGATTAACTGATAATGAAAATGATAAATTTGACCTCAATATCGATATTGTAGGGTTGACTGTTGGTGCTTTCACAAAATATTTATAGTGAGATTTTTGATAAATAATCATCAGTAATCTAGATATAAGGGCAAATAACAGAACATTTAGAACAGTCTGGTGTGTTCAGAAAATGACATCACTTTACTGTAATGCAGCTTTTAAAACCAGTAAAAGTCAACACTTCTTCAAAATCTATGACGATATATCACGATATTGATATAATATGGATATTTTGCCCAGCCCTAGCTGTACTGTTGAAATTTAAATGACACTGAATTTATAGCACTGAAATATTTTACTTTAAAAATAATCAATTTGAATTTCCGTCTTTAAAACTTTCAATTTAAAGTGGTGCGATTTTAAAAACCTTTTTTTTAAAGGGGGGACAAATTTAGTCTTAAAATTGACTAATATTGTATAATAATAAAAATAAAAAAACTGTATTCAAGTTGCTCAGATTCAGTTCAAATTTGCATCTAAAAATTAAGATACAAAAAATCATGTTTCTCAAATGGGATTGGTTAAATTCAACGTTTAATGAAATAACATTCTGTCCGTTATATTATAATTCTATATTAAGATACAAGAGGAAGAAGTATAAGTGGTAGCCCAGATGTACAAATTTCTTCACAAATTGCAGTCTGTTGTCAGCCTCAACAATTAGAATGAGAATAGCTGTAGCAGACAGTGTGTGTACAGTTTATCTGTCGGTGAAGAAGTGCTACGAGGCTACAACTCCTCCGCTCAAGCGAGCTATAGACGGGAGCCAACTTCCTGTATCTGTAATGCCGGCTCCGCCTCTTAAGGTGGGCTCTTAAGGTGGACCAGCTTTTCTCATTAAAGTGACGAGTTTTTCTCAGCTTTTTAATCTTTTATTAATATTTCTTTTAACCGTTTTAACCGATAGCGTTAATCGGTTAAAATGCTTAATGTCGGTTAACGGTTAAACGGTTAATTATTCACATCCCTAGTGTTGACGTCACCATGACGTCAACAACACGCGTGCACACACACACACACACACACACACAAAGGCACACACTCCTCCAGTGGCCCTGAGCGATGCCCTCTTTACTGAGATAATTACATCGCTTCAACTCTATGAACAGCTGTGGCCTCCTGAAGAGGTAAATGGCTCTTATAAATCTGCCTCTTCTCCAGGGAAACACACACACACACACGCACACACACACACACACGCACACACACACACACACACACACACACACACAGGCGAGCAGCAGCACTGGCAGTAAAGCAGCGTGTGGTTACAGTTCAGTATTTATTTGTGGTGGTTCAAGCCCTGAAAACACTTGAGAGACGTCTGAGAAACGGCACCGCGATTTAAACCAACTGCTGGACAGGAAGTCACTTTGCCTCAGCACTAACACTGTCATGGACACTTCCAACTGTGGTCATTGAGTCAGTCTGTCAATGACTGACTGACGGGGTGTAAGGATGCAGATAGAGAGCAGCCTCAGTCTGCAGGATGCTTTCTGTTTCTGCTCTGTTGCCGACATTTTGATTTTGTCCTGCGATTATTTCACTACATCCTCTTGCTTTAAATCACAATATCACATCTCTGTGGGGGTCTGAATCATGGATGTATGAAGAGAAGTGGATACAGCGTTCGAGGCGGGGCCCTGTTCGATCATATGAAAGTTGCTCAGTGGCGCATGAAGCCAAAAAAGTTTGACTTATGAGTATAAAAGTACCCGGATCTTCTGGCGATCTTCTGCATCCATTGGGCCCATAGAGCAGGCGCAGGGGTTTTTCCTTAAACTCCGCCTCCCAGCCCTCTCGCTCCAGCCTCGGTCCGGGTCTCACGGAGGAAGGAAAATAACGAAGATTCTGCTATTAGTGCGTTTTACAACTTTTAGGACCTGATGATTTAAATAAGGACTATTAGAGTGTTCATACTGGGAAGTTGATTCACCTAAAAAAAAAAAAGATCCGCTAATTTACAGACGTCTCTTTCCCAATGTAAGTCTTTGGGAAAAAGTCTTTTTGGGCCCAATGACATCACATGATGGACACAGAAGTTACAGTACCACTGTTTGGCCACTACAAAAATTAGCTTCACAGCCCAGCGCTCTGTCTGGGGGCTTGCTAGGGACCCTCACAAGATGAATCGAAGGGGAAACAGTGTTCATTTCATCAAAACCACCAAGAGAAATATTCGTTGATGACCTATAATAAAAAGTAACCTTTGAAAACAAGAACTATAAAACGTCAAAAGATAAGAACTAAACAGTAATTTTTTCATGCAAAATTCAACACCCAGCATGCATTTGTCCAATCGTATACTTCTAATTAGTATAATAGTATAATAGAATAATAATAATACTAGACTTTTTTCTAATAATTGCCTTTCCCTTTGAATTATTGTATAATTTTAACTCTTCAGCCTCTACATATTTTTTAGATAAAGCTGTTAGGTGACTTTAAAACGGTGTCAATACTCTTTTACTTTTCAACCACAAGGGGAAGAAATAGTTTTTGTGTCCACTTTATGATTGTAAGTCCAATATTCACTGGCTTTTTAGCTCTATTTTGGTCTCCACAAACTCCTGAGGGAAATCTGTCTCAGGCGGCAACTTACGGGTCTAAGAAGTGAAGCCAATGTGGAAGTGACTTAAACTTTATTATAGCCAGCAGGGGTCGCCCTCCCCCGCCCCCTCCTCTGGTTGTATAGAAGTCTATGAGAAAATGAGTCTACTTCTTTCTTGATTTATTACCTCAGTAAACATTGTAAACATGAGTTTATGGTCTCAATCTCTAGTTTCAAGTCTTCTTCAATACAGCATGATGTTCATTTAGTAAATGATGGTCCCATTTAGAGTCACATAGACCATAAAGCAGGGGATGCTTTAGGGCGGGGCTACCTTGTGATTGACAGGTCGCTACGATGGGATTGGCCGTGTTTTGTCTTACAACTTTAACCCTTTCACAGTGTGCTTTCACTTCATTAAAGATCACTGTAACATTTTGGTCGCCTAAAAATGTCTTATTCAGCGTTCGGTTGTACTTAGCTCCATCCTCTCCTGTCACTTATGGTTGCGGTAACACCTTATAATAACCATCATTTATAAATGGTACATTTATAATTAATTAAACTTAAATAATAGTTATTTTACTGTGACAAACAACAAAATGATAATTAAAAATATTTACTAATTATTAGTAATGCTATAATTTGTTATTTTAACAGTTTATTGTTGCACACAATATTTTATATACAATATACAGTATATAAGTATTTGTTAATGATTAAGATATTATTTGTAAACCTTAAAGAAATTGTTTGTAGAACATCTATAAACATTACAGAGATAGACCAGATATATGTAACACTTTATTAATGCTAAATGATTGGTTAGTAAACCGTCTATAAACATAAAGAGCTTTGAGTGGTCGGAAGAAAAGCGCAATATAAATGCAAGTCCATTTACCATTAGTTGGATGGCTATTATAAAGTTGCAACTGATGATATTTAGATAGTTAATACTTTGTCAATGGTTAATAATTAGTTTCTAATTACCTAGATACATTGACATCTGTCTATGTAAAGTTTATAGATGTATTACAAACGATTTCTTAAGTTTACAAATCATTTGGTAATCACTAACAAATACTTAATATAGTATATACATGTTATAATGTGTGCAACAATAAACTGTTAATAAATAGTTTACTAATATAGTGTTATCATCTCTTGTCAGCTATGATACAATATATCATTTATAAACTAGTTCTTTCATATTACACAAACTAATGATAAAATAACATCAATTATAGCGTTACTACTTATAAGTTAACATTATTAATTATCATGTCATTGTTTGTTAACAGTAAAATATCTATTAACTAAGTTTAATCAACCATTAATTTACCATTTATAGATGATTATTATAGTGTAACCCTGGTTGGAAAAAAACGAGATGGCGACAGCCAAAATGCAGAATTGGAGGCTTCAGAACGGTAAAACCAATGGGTGACGTCACGGTGCCTACGTCTACTTCATATACAATCTATGGTCTGTCTGCTGTTTACTGCAGCAGGTGTAGTGCACAGTGGGTTTAACAGAGCGCTAAGACTGAACCAAAACAGTAAACATGCCATCAAAACCAAAACAATGACCTAAAAGAGGCTAAAGATAGATAATAGTTGATCATTCTCTGTGGGTTCATCAGTGAAAGAATCTCCTTTCACATAAACTCATTTATATAGTCAGAAAGAAGGCTGGTACGGTCTGGTGCTGCAGACCACAAAGACATTTTGTTCAACCAGCAACTGCTTCAGTAAATCTACAATCAACCTTTTGTTAGCTTTAACTGTACAGAGGTTGGTTTCACACTGTGAACCTCTCAGTGTATCATACTAGGTTTTCTTCTGTGATATAAAGAGAGTTTTGTCACATTACTCCCACCCCTCAGCCAGACACAATTAGACTCTGTTACCACTTCAGTGTGATCAGTGGACTTGATTAATCTGCTCTTGTTTCAGAGTCCTTTGATGTGAATGGACCCACTCCTTCATTAATTAATAACTCATAGTCTTACTAATTGGTATTTCTAATCTTGGAGGCCACTGAGGGTCTGTTTCCTCATTACATTTGTTCCTCTGTCTCTGAAGCATTTAGTGGAAACGACGATTTAAAGTCAGAAGAGGGAGTTTTTGTCTCTGTTCCCGTGGGCCAAGCAGAGTTAACATAAAGTGCTTCCATGTCTTTTTTACTGCGAAGTGACGTGAAGCTGCAGAAAAGCTTCTCCTGCTGTGTTTTCTCTGATAGTCGAGGATGTTGTTGGAGAGTCTGTGAAGAGCTTCTGCTGCTTTGTCCATATTAAATATTGGAAGGGACTTTGGGCTGCACGATGGTGCAGTGGTTGCTTGCCTCACAACAAGAGGGTCGCAGGTTCAAACCCGCCTTGAGGCCCTTCTGTGTGGAGTTAGCATGTTCTCCCCGTGTTAGCGTGGGGTTCTCCAGCTTCCTCCCACAGACCAAAGACATGCATGTTAGGTTCATTGGAACAGTTGGAGCGGGGTTTCACCTGGATTGTGGCTGCATCTGCTGCCGCGTCCGCTGCCTGCTTGACACCAACTGCTACCATCATTAACTAATTCCGTCTGTACGAAGGACTACCAAGGCTAACGAGGGACTACCAAGGCTAACGAGGGACTACCAAGGCTAACGAGGGACTACCAAGGCTTAGTGACAAAGTGGCAGCCTGGAGAATGAGACTTCTCGGTCACTGCCAAAGACATCAAGAACCCCCAGCAAGCATGCTGATGCTGCGGGAACCAACGCACGGCCATCGATCACAGGGACGTCCCACACCAACATACATGGACGTACTGAGGAGAGATGATGGACAGTGCTGGCGAGCTAGCCAGATGTATGGAGGACTGAGATAGCTGGAAGCTCCACTTGAAAGCCCGTCTGAGGACGACCCAATGACATCAATTAGTGTTAGTTGTATAATCACTATTTTACATCCACTACTATTGGTTTTGTGTTATTAGTTCTCTCTCTGTGTGTGTGTGTGTGTGTCTCTCTCTCTGTCTCTGTCTCGCCCGGTTCTGCTCCAGGTTTCTTCCCACTAATCGGGGAGTTTTTCGTGGCCACAGCGCGCTTGGTGGTGTTATGATCTTGTTCACCAAAAGCGTGGACTCAATTGCAGGCACAAACACAAGTCTTTTGAAGGTGTAACAAATATTAATTTATTACAATAATATAAAAGGAACTGTGAACAGGGCTGGAGTTCCTGGAGGTAAGGATCCAGGTCGAGGAGGAGCAGCGTGTAGGAGTGAGCAGGCAGGTTGGTTCCAGGAAGCAGCAACAGCTGAACAGAGGACAATCTAGGGTGAATCCAAAAATCCAAAACACGAGCATGAACAAGTCAAAAAGCCAAAATACAAGGGAGCCTGAATACGTCATGTACCACTGTGGGTGACGGAACGATCTGGCGATGACTGGCAGGAAAACCGGGGTAGATATACTGCAGGTGTGTGTGATGATTGGTAAATTGCTGTCAGCTGCTCCAGCAGTGCCTGCCCAGGAGAAGGAGGAGGAGGAAGAAGGCCACGCCTCCCAACACACTGACAGACTAGACAAAACAGGGAAAAACACACAGGAAACAAAAGGGCAGGGAAACAGAGGAAACACAAGGAAAATTAAAGCTGCAAGCAGCGATGATCGGGCCCTCGCCCATGCGCGCATGTCGGGGGAACGCACACGTCGGGGCACGTACATGTCTTCAGGGCAAGACTCTTATAAAACATGTCAAATTTGGGGAAGATTGGACAATGTATAGCCAATTTACAACAACTTCCTGTTTCCTGTAGGGGGCGCTATGACTATCACGCATAATACCACATATATGTCTTCAGGCCTGGTCCATTATCCAGCTTGTGAAGTTTGGAGCAGATTGGACTATGTACGACAAAGTTACAACAACTTCCTGTTTTTTGGCGAAGAAGCTTTTTCGCCGCCACGCCACGGCAACATGGTTCGATAACTTTTTGATCTTTTGATAAGTTTTCATCCCAAAGGTCTTAAGATACTACTGACCAAGTTTCAGGTAGATCTGATTAATTTCTGAGGCAGTGTACATCAATGTGTAAAACATGATATTTCCTGTTACCACTAGGTGGCGCTATGACTGTGCCAAAATTTGCATATGGATGGTGTCAGAGAGGGACTTTTATCAGGCATGAGAAATTTGGAGCATATAGGAAAGGACCACAGGCTGGATTCGAACCGGGGTCCACCGCTCTTAAGACGCTCGCTCTACCGACTGAGCTAAAGCTGAGCTAACCAGCCGCCGAAGGAAACTTTTTCTTTCATCATTGGAGGTTACAAGATTTGTATTTCTTCATATGTTCTTAGTATTTTTCTCACGGATTAACCCACAAGAAAAGATTATATTCATTTTAAATTGTATTTTTATGTAGAGTTTTTCCCAGGCAGTGTTTTGTTTCATTGTTTCACCAAATTTCATAAATTTAGGAGAGGGTTACAACCATTTCCGGTTTCCTGCAGGGGGCGCTATGACTATCACGCATAATACCACATATATGTCTTCAGGCCTGGTCCATTATCCAGCTTGTGAAGTTTGGAGCAGATTGGACTATGTACGACAAAGTTACAACAACTTCCTGTTTTTTGGCGAAGAAGCTTTTTCGCCGCCACGCCACGGCAACATGGTTCGATAACTTTTTGATCTTTTGATACATTTTCATCCCACAGGTCTTAAGATACTACTGACCAAGTTTCAGGTAGATCTGATTAATTTCTGAGGCAGTGTACATCAATGTGTAAAACATGATATTTCCTGTTACCACTAGGTGGCGCTATGACTGCGAGTCAAAATTTGCATATGGATGTTGTCAGACATGGACCTTTATCAGGCATGAGAAATTTGGAGCATATAGGTTAATGTACGACAAAGTTACAACAACTTCCTGTTTCTTGGCGAAAGGCGCTTATTCGCCGCCACGCCACGGCAACATAGTTCGATAACTTTTTGATCTTTGAGCAATTTTTCATCCCAAAGGTCTTAAGATACTACTGAAGTGGATCGGGTTAAGTCTCTAGGAGGAGTTCGTTAAAGTACAGCGGCTGGAAATGGTAAAAAACGCCATAAAATCCAATATGGCCGACTTCCGGTTGGGTTTACGGTATACCTCCAAGAGGGTTTTATTTACGTCTCATCATGGTACATATACCTACCAAATTTCGTAAATTTAGGGGAAACGTGTCGTCGGGGCTACTCAATAGGGGGCGCTAGCGAGCCAATTTGCCACACCCGAGCACGAAACCCATATCAGATATTTATTTCACGCACGTCTGACACGTGTGCAAAATTTCAAAACGCGTTCATTATCCCAAGCACCTCGTTTTCACGCTCAAAGACATAATAGAATAAGAATAATAATCATTTGAAATACAATAGGTCCTCGGACCGACTTTGTCGGTGCTCGGGCCCTAATAAGAAGAATAATAATCATTTGAAATACAATAGGTCCTCGGACCGACTTTGTCGGTGCTCGGGCCCTAATAATAATCATTTGAAATACAATAGGTCCTCGGACCGACTTTGTCGGTGCTCGGGCCCTAATAATCATTTGAAATACAATAGGTCCTCGGACCGACTTTGTCGGTGCTCGGGCCCTAATAATAATCATTTGAAATACAATAGGTCCTCGGACCGACTTTGTCGGTGCTCGGGCCCTAAATAATCATTTGAAATACAATAGGTCCTCGGACCGACTTTGTCGGTGCTCGGGCCCTAACTAGGCTGCCAAAGTGATATCATGACAGTACCTCCCCCTCAATGAGAGCCTCCAGGCGATCTTCCAGGCTTATCAGGATGAGCCTGATGAAACTCCCGAACCATGTCAGCATCCAGGATGCGGGAACGAGGTACCCAGGACCGCTCCTCTGGACCGTATCCCTCCCAGTCCACCAGATACTGAAGGCCCCGGCCTCGACGTCTAACATCCATTAGTCGTCTGACCGTATAAGCCGGCTGATTGTCAATGATCCGGGCGGGAGGAGGGGGATTGGTCGGAGGGACCAGAGGACTGGTGAGGACCGGTTTCAGCTGGGAAACATGGAAAGAAGGATGAATCCTTAAAGATTTTGGCAGGATGAGTCTGACAGTGGAAGGGTTAATAATTCTCTCAATTTCAAAAGGTCCAATGAAACGGGGAGACAGTTTTCTGGAGTCAGTTTTCAATGCAATATCTCTGGAGGACAACCAAACTCTCTGACCTGGGATGTAGACGGGAGCCGGGGTCCTGTGACGATCCGCGATCCTCTTGTTTCTCTCAGCTGTCCGAAGCAAAGCAGCCATAGTGTCTTTCCAAACCTTGCGGCAGCGTTGAAGGTGGTGTTGCACAGATGGCACAGCCAACTCCTCTTCTTGTGCTGGAAACAGTGGGGGCTGGTAACCTAATGAGGCCTCAAAAGGAGATACACCAGTGGCAGAAGATAGAGAATTATGCGCATATTCAATCCAACATAACTGTACTCCAAGAAGAGGGATTAGTAGCAGCGACACAACGTATGGCAGATTCCAAATCCTGATTAGCCCTCTCTGACTGTCCATTCGTCTGAGGATGGAAACCAGAAGACAGGCTGACAGTGGCTCCGAGGGCTTGACAAAAAGACTTCCAAACTTGCGAGATGAAACGACGTCCACAGGAATACCATGCAGACGAAAAACATGATTAGTCAGGAGCTCAGCCGTCTCATGTGCTGAAGGAAGCTTGGGAAGACCAATGAAATGAACAGCCTTGGAGAACCGATCAACAATGGTAAGTATTACTGTCTTACCATTAGAAGGTGGAAGACCGGTGACAAAGTCCAAGGCAATGTGGGACCAAGGGCGACCAGGAGTAGGTAATGGGCGGAGCAACCCCACAGACGGCCGATGAGATGACTTTCCCCGGGCACAGACTGTGCAGGCGAGGACGTATTCCTTGACGTCCCTCTCCATCGTGGCCCACCAGAAGTGTCGTCTGAGGAGTGACAATGTCCTACTCATCCCTGGATGGCAAGCGAACCGGGAAATGTGTCCCCACTGCAGGACCTGGGAGCGAACTGACACAGGAACAAACATACGATTAGCAGGGCCAGTACCTGGATCCGGTTCTTCACGTTGAGCCTCTCGGACCGCTGACTCAACCTCCCAGGTTAACGTCCCCACCACCAAGGCTGCCGGCAGAATGGTGTCAGGAACATTTGGTGATTCCTCTGACGAAAACTGCCGGGACAAAGCGTCAGGCTTGATGTTCTTGGAACCAGGGCGGTAAGTAATGGTGAAGTTGAATCGACCAAAGAATAAAGCCCACCGAGCCTGGCGGGAATTCAGTCGTTTGGCTGACTGGATGTAGGCAAGATTCTTGTGATCAGTCCATACAATAAACGGAATCTCCGAACCCTCCAACCAGTGTCTCCATTCCTCCAGGGCCAACTTCACTGCCAACAGCTCTCGATTCCCCACATCGTAGTTACTCTCAGCTGGAGACAGGCGTCGAGAGAAAAAAGCACAGGGATGTAGCTTCTTATCGGGTCTGGAGCGTTGGGAGAGAACAGCCCCCACACCAATGTCCGAGGCATCAACCTCCACGACAAACTGAAGAGAAGAGTCAGGTTGCACCAGGATGGGTGCGGACGTAAAGCGGTCCTTTAATAAGACAAACGCCTGATCCGCCTCAGGAGTCCAGCGAAAAGGAACAGCAGGAGATGTGAGCCTGGTCAGTGGCGCAGCAATTCTGCTGTAATCACGGATAAACCGGCGGTAAAAGTTGGCGAATCCAAGGAAGCGTTGTAAGAGCTTTCTGGAGGATGGTTCAGGCCACTCTGCCACCGCCTTGATCTTGTCCGGATCCGTCTTCACCTGCCCACTCTCAATGATGTAACCAAGGAATCCAACAGAGCTTACGTGAAACTCGCACTTCTCAGCCTTCACAAACAGCTTGTTCTCCAGTAGTCTCTGGAGCACTTGGCGCACATGAAGCTGGTGTTCTGCGAGATCAGAGGAAAAAATCAAAATGTCATCCAGGTAGACAAACACAAACCGGTCCAAAAAATCTCTCAAAACATCATTAACCAGTGCTTGAAACACTGCAGGAGCGTTAGTCAGTCCAAAAGGCATCACTAAGTACTCGAAGTGACCCAGTGGTGTGTTGAATGCTGTCTTCCATTCATCTCCTTCCCGAATCCGTACCAGATGGTACGCGTTTCGCAGATCCAGCTTGCTGAAGACAGTGGCTCCCTGTAGTGGTTCAAAAGCAGAACTGATTAATGGCAGAGGGTACTTGTTCTTTACCGTGATATTGTTTAACCCTCGGAAATCAATACACGGGCGGAGAGTCTTGTCTTTCTTGCTAACAAAAAAGAATCCTGCCCCTAGAGGCGAAGAGGAAGGTCTGATGATGCCTGCAGCCAGAGAGTCATTAATGTAGGTTTCCATAGCGCCTCTCTCAGGACGTGACAGATTGTACAGGCGGCTTGAAGGCAGAGTGGTACCAGGTAGCAGCTCAATAGCACAATCATATGGACGATGAGGAGGCAAAGATAAGGCTCTCTCCTTACTGAAAACCTCCCCGACATCATGATATTCAGTAGGCACAACAGACAAGTCAGGAGGAACACAGAGCGGAGAAGCAACACTGATCTCTACAGGTGGTAAAGCCGACTGCAAGCACGAGGAATGACAAACTACTCCAGCCCATAATCTTACTGATCAACCAGTCGATCTGGGGTGTCCGAGAACAAGAGGAGTCTTAGGGGCAGAGAAAACAAAAAACTGTATTAGCTCACGGTGGTTACCAGACAGAATTAGAGACAGAGGTTCAGTGCGGTGAGTTACTAATGCTAAAGACTTGCCGTCTAAAGCACAGACTCTGACAGGAGACTCAAGGGGTTCAATGCTGATGCCAGCCTGAGAGACTAACTCAGCATCTAAAAAACTCTGCTCTGCACCGGAGTCAATCAATGCTAACAGGGGCAAGGACATTTTACTCATACACAGTTTAGCAGGAATTTGAGTTCGAGGTTTAGTGGTGGTGGGGACGTCAGTCTTACTCACCAGTATCCCCACAGCTACTGGTGAGCCCGCTCTTTTGGGCGGAGAGGACATGCAGCAAGGAAATGTCCGACTTGACCACAGTAGATACACTCACCCGCTCGGATCCGTCTCCGATGTTCAGCGGGAGTGAGATTAGCCCGACCCACCTGCATGGGTTCATCAGACTGAGCAGAGAAGCTGGGACCGAAACCGTGAGTCTCTGACGGGCCGGAGGCAACTCTCGCGAGAGTAGAGGTAGCAGCAAAGGAGTTCACGGAAGTGTGGGATTTGTAGTTCTTCTCCCGGCGTCTCTCCCGCATACGGTTGTCCAGTCTTAAACTAACTCTCTTGATACCCTTATTAATCTGTCTAGATTAATAAGGGTATCAAGAGAGTTAGTTTCATCACGGACAGCAAGTTCATCTTTTAACTGCTCACACAAACCGTGTAGAAAAACTCCTCTTAATGCCTCGTCATTCCAGCCTGCCTCTGCTGCCAGAATCCGGAACTCCACAGAATAATCCGCCACACTTCTTTGATTCTGTTGTAGGTTAAGCAAACATTTAGCAGCATCTCCAATACAGACAGGGTGATCAAACACTTTCTTCATTTCACTCATGAAACGATCATAGGACACAGAATTGATTTCCCCTCCTCCCAACATTGCTTCAGCCCAGTCCAGTGCTCTCCCTCTTAACAGTCCTGTAACATACGCTACCTTGCCTTGGTCTGTGGTGAAGGTGACTGGTTGTCGGGAAAAAAACAGAGAACATTGGAGCTGGAATCCTTTACATCTTCCTAAATCACCGGCATATGGTTCAGGTGGGGGAACAGGTGATTCTCTGAGTGGCTGAGGCGGAGGAGGAGGAGGCAGAGCGGGGGATGGGGCTAATTGGCCTGAGATTGTCTCCAAACATTTCCCCATCTGAGAAATTTGGATACCTAAGGCTTGTTGGGTCTCCAATAAACCCTGAAGTAACTGGTGATGTTGTCCTAATAAATTATCATGGCTGGAAACAGCCTTCTGAATTGCATTTGTGTCTGCTGAGTCCATTTTGAGGGCCAGATCGTTCTGTTATGATCTTGTTCACCAAAAGCGTGGACTCAATTGCAGGCACAAACACAAGTCTTTTGAAGGTGTAACAAATATTAATTTATTACAATAATATAAAAGGAACTGTGAACAGGGCTGGAGTTCCTGGAGGTAAGGATCCAGGTCGAGGAGGAGCAGCGTGTAGGAGTGAGCAGGCAGGTTGGTTCCAGGAAGCAGCAACAGCTGACAGGTGAACAGACCTGAACAGAGGACAAAACAGGGTGAATCCAAAAATCCAAAACACGAGCATGAACAAGTCAAAAAGCCAAAATACAAGGGAGCCTGAATACGTCATGTACCACTGTGGGTGACGGAACGATCTGGCGATGACTGGCAGGAAAACCGGGGTAGATATACTGCAGGTGTGTGTGATGATTGGTAAATTGCTGTCAGCTGCTCCAGCAGTGCCTGCCCAGGAGAAGGAGGAGGAGGAAGAAGGCCACGCCTCCCAACACACTGACAGACTAGACAAAACAGGGAAAAACACACAGGAAACAAAAGGGCAGGGAAACAGAGGAAACACAAGGAAAACTAGGCTGCCAAAGTGATATCATGACAGGTGGATCATGTTGGGTCTCTAAACTATGGTGTACGGTCTAAGACCTGCTATATGTGGATATAAAGCGTCTTGAGATAACTTCTGTTGTGATTATACGCTATATAAAAATAAATTGAATTGAATTGAATTGTGGACTCTAAATGTCCCGTAGGTGTGAATGTGAGTGTGAATGGTTGTCTGTCTCTATGTGTCAGCCCTGTGATAGTCTGGAGACCTGTCCAGGGTGAACCCTGCCTTCACTCAGGTATCGGCTCCAACCCCCCCCCCCCCCCCCCACCCACCCCGCGACCCCGAATGGGATAAGCGGTTACAGATAATGGATGGATGGATGGGACTTTTATTTTTGTGGGATGACCGATGCACTTGCTTCTTTGTCTTATGGACACAAACACACACAAAGAGCTTGACTCTGCACGGCGGTTGCTTTATGCAGTATGTACTGGTATGTACTTATATACAGTAATCTTCCCAAAACAGGATGGATATCATGTGGATTTTGATTCTGATTTTTAAGTGAATGTAAATATGTGATATTAATACTGCTCTGTTTTAGCGGTCTGCTCATTTATAAAAAAGACCTAATGACCTCCTTCTCTCTCTCTTTGAGGGGCAACAATACAATAATATAGTTGATTTATGTTCAAATTACATTTTGACCTAATTAGCTAACAACCTTATGGCGGATATTTAAATATAAAATCAATCAACCGGAGATTATTTATAAAGGGCAGGTTCATCTGCGTTCTTTTGCGGCTTTTTTCAAATGGAAACGCCCACTCAGCCGTTAGCAAAAAGCAGTGATGTAGGTTACCAAAGTAAGCTAATCAATAAAGTAATGAATAATGTGAATGCTAATCTCAAGCATTTCCATCTCCTAATCAAACCTTCTCGTTCAGTCAAGATGTTTTAATTCACCTGAAGAAAACAGCGTTTGACCTCTTTCTTTCTCTCTGTCTTTCTGCAGGAATCTGAGATTGCTCCTGACTGTAACCATGTAAGTATTTACTCCCAAACACACACACACACACACACACACACACACACACACACACACACACGCACACATACACACACACACAGAACTTTTTCTTTGTTAGATAATTCAAAGGAGAGAGAGAGAGACAGGAAACGGGAGAGAATCTGTTTACTGGGTCTAATTGCAGTGGTGAAAAATATAAATTTGGAAAAAAGAAGTTCGGAAACTTGTGTTTGGTGGATTATTTCTCTGTTGTTACAATGCTAATGGTCATTGTATTTTACATGGTTGGAAAGCCTGTTTATTTACCTTCACAATGATGTCCAACTTGTAAGGATCATGCATTTGTGGGATGAGCAGCACAGCTGATTATGTGGGGAGCGCCTAAGAAAAATGTTCAAAAATGCTCCGTCAATGGTAAACAGTGTATTCTCCTGTTGGTATTGACTCTTGTTTTGAGTTGTTTTGGTGGATTGGATGATTGAACTCTCTATCAGTAACAAGGAACAAACAAGACATATTGGCTATTTTACACTTTATTCATTTAATACACCGTCAGGAGCCTCAGTAGCGGTGGAAGATCCATACGCAGCCAAAACAGCCTGACACCTCCTCCTCATGCTGGTCACCAACCTGGTCACACGTTGCTGTGGGATGGCGTTCCATTCCTCAACCAGGATTCGTTGCAGGTCAGCCAACGTGGTTGTGTTGGTCACTCTAACACGTACAGCACGCCCAAGCTGATCCCACAAGTGTTGAATTGGGTTGAGGTGTAGACTCTTGGCAGGCCCTTCCATTCTCTCTACTCCCACATTGTGGAGGTAGTCTGTGATAACCCTGGCTCTGTGGGGGTGAGCGTTGTCATCTTGGAGGAGGAAGTTAGGTCCCAGATTGTGGAGATATGGGATCGCCACTGGCTGCAGAATCTCATCCTGATATCTCACTGCATTGAGATGGCCTTCAATGATGACAAGCCTCGTTTTGCCAGTGAGGGAGATGCCGCCCCACACCATGACACTGCCCCCACCAAAAGCTGTTACTCCATCGGTGCAACAATCAGCATAGCGTTCTCCACGTCGTCTCCATACTTTGACCCTGCCATCTGACTTTCACAGACAGAACCTGGACTCATCACTGAACATGACATTCCCCCACATGTTCAGGTTCCATTGTCTGTGTTGTCGACACCAGCGCAAACGGGCCTGACGGTGAAGGGCAGTCATTGCAGGCTTCCTGGTAGCCTTATGACAATACACTGTTTACGATTGGCAGAGCATTTTGGAACATTTTTCTTGGGCACTGCCCACATGATCAGCTGTGCTGCTCATCCCACAAATGCATGATCCTTACAAGTTGGGCATCATTGTGAAGGTAAATAAACAGGCTTTACAACCATGTAAAATACAATGACAATTAGCATTGATACAACAGAGAAATAATCCACCAAACACAAGTTTCCGAACTTTTTTCCCCCGGTTTATATACAGTAAGTATATTTACTCAAGTATTGTACTGTACTGTACTGTACTGTACTGTACTGTACTGTACTTAGGTATTGCACTTTTTTCTCCGCTACATTTATTTCATAACTTCAGTTACTTTGCAGATTCAGATTACCAATACAAAATATAATCAACCATCAATTTATGATGTAATATTACAGATTATATTATTATTTATTAATCACAGGGGGGAAATTCATGAGATACTCAGCAGTAAATATTACGTAATAATAAGTATTTAAAATTAGCTCAACCTTTACCAGCTGCAACGTTAAAGTGGCCATAATTAATGTCATTAATTACACTTGTGATTAAAAGCCCCCAACTCTCATTGTATGTTAACAGGAAACTAGGGGTTAACCTAGTTTTTCAAAATAAAAGCCCTCAACTCTTATTGTGTGTTAACAAGAGACTAAACATTCCTCACGGCCCCACAATCACCATGGCAACCACTGACAGACACACGTGTGAGTGTGTGTGTCAAATAGAGACATGAGGAGGACATGACAAACATTATATATCAGCGTATATAGTAATAAGAGGAGCGAAATTCACACTAGCCAATCACAGCAAATGTAGGCATTTTCAAAACTATGTAAATATTATATATCAGTGAATAGGCCTATAGTGATATCTGCCTGTGCCTCTGGCTCAGGACACTTAAACCATAATTGCTCCCGAAGGCATAGCCATCGGTGTGTGAATGAGTATTTAGACCAGCACCAGGCACACTGTTATACTCTCTAGTTATAATATAATAAACAGTATATTATTCTGGAATGGACCATTCTGCATGACTACTTTTGGTACTTTAAGTATATTGTGATGATAATACTTTTGTACATTAACTTAAGTAAAATTTTGAATGCAGAACTTTTACTTGTAAGTCTTTCTACATTGTAGTATTACTACTTTTATTTAAGTAAAGGATCTGAATACTTCTTTGTCTCTTCTCTATTAAGCATCAATAATGTCCCTTCACCTGTTGCCGTCTACACTCTAAAAAGTAAAAGATCGCTGAAGAATCCTCATCCTTACGTACGACCATAACTGATGACCTTCCCAAACTTTCCCGCCCTCTAACATTCAGTATGAGGCTTCTCTTGTTGTTGTTTAAAGCTTGCCTCGGTGTCCTCTGGATGATAAACCTTCAGTGTTCAGAGTTCACTGCAGTTAACGACAGACAGCTTTATGAAACGCTGCAAGGTTAATGGACCACTTGGACTGTCTTTATTACAGCACTGGAAAGCGCTGGCTGCAATTAACATGTCACTCACACACACACACGCACGCACGCACACACACACACACACACACACACACACACACACACACACACACAGTGGTTTTGTTTTGGGGTTATTTTCTGGGCGGTCTGACTGTCAGTAGCTGTTATCTGTTAGCTGCTGCAGCTGGACCCTCGTTGGCAGGAAAACAATAAACACATAAATACACAAGAGAAGAGAATCTAGAGACAAGAGACAATTGGAAACTTATTTACATAATTAAAGCAATCCAAAATGACTGCTAGTGTTAGTTTTGGGGATGCCAATTAGCCGATCTGCACGGTCACCGTCCTCCTCTGTGTCTCTACTGTGTCTCTACTGTATACATGTGAAATGATGAATCTTTAATGTTTTTTGTTCCTCTCTCTCTCTCAGCTCCTGTGGAACTATAAACTCAATTTGACCACAGATCCAAAGTTTGAGTCAGTGGCCACGGAGGTCTGCAAGAGCACCATCGCTGAGGTCAGTGTGCACCGCAGACGAGGCAATTTCCTGTCAAATTTAACGGGCTTATTATACCGCCGTGACAGCATAGTCAGGGTATATATAGCGCTCAGCGTGTCCGTCCGTCCTTCCGTCCGTTCTTCCGTCCGTTCTTCCGTCCGTTCGAGTGTCACAATTTCGTTTAACTTGGAAACTATTTACAGTAACTTAGGAACTTCACTTTTGGTATGATGGTTGACAGTGTGGTCCAGTTGTGCCTTTTTGGGGTTAGAAGTTCAGGGTGCCCAAAACTTTTGAAATTTTGTCTAAAAGCTGTGATTTTTTTTTACTTCAGTTTCGTTTCCAGAGCAGAACTCGTTCATTAGTTCCAAAAGGGCAAAACCGTTGGCCCTACTTTAGTAGGGGTCAAGCAGTGAGCGGGGTGTGTGAGCCATGCTCACTCTTGCCTTGTTGACTTATCACAGTATGAACTTAATAAAAGTCACATGTTTGATACCTCCAGATAAAGGAGTGTAACGAGGAGGAGCGAGGGAGGGGCTACCTGGTGTCCTGCCTGGTGGATCACCGTGGCAACGTCAGCGAGTACCAGTGCAACCAGTACATCACCAAGATGACCAGTATCATCTTCAGCGACTACAGACTGATCTGCGGCTTCATGGACAAATGTAAAGAAGACATCAACACCCTGCGCTGCGGCAGCATCAACGTGGGACACAAGGTGAGCGTGTTTTATTTGGTTTTGTTGTTTTGGCTGATGAGGTTTGAAAAGGTCCAGTTACTAGTTATTCTGGTAGCTTTCAACCACGTCACATAGTCTATATAAAGGCGGTTAGCTTAGCTTAGCATAAGGAGCAGAAGCAAGAGGAAACAGCTAGCCTAGCTCTGTCCAAAGTAGGGCTGGACCAAATAGTTCAAAGCTTCATTTATAACGTTGACATTCAAATTCAAAATCAACATTTGAATGCTGCACAGCTTTTTTTAATTGTGCATATCTATTCATTCTGTTTAACGCCGGTATTTGTGTACAGTTGCAGATAAAGATCAGGCTACACTAATATTATCAGTATTACACTATTTGTAGAGTTAGATTCCAGTGGTAGCTGCGTAGGACTGTTTCCGACTCGTGTGATCCAAACATTTCCAATAACTCCAAAGCGTTGTAGAGTCCAAAAGTCAAAATGTATTGAAAAAAGATGGACGTAATCATTTCCAAAACTCACAACAGGTTTTTATCTAATGAAATATTCTGCTCCAATCCATATTTATTGGCGTTTAGCCTTTCAAAAACAACATTTCACAGCGGTCAACAAACGGTTTGCTCTCCTGCTTGCCGCACAGAAAGGGAGGAACGCACTGACGAGTTATATTCATTAAATAAAGTTGATTTAATAAAAAAAAAAGACTAACTTATTTTGGCCGATGAATCACCTTATTCAAATTGAAGATTTTGTTTTAGGATTTTTTTTAGGGTGATGACGTCATAAAATATGGCAACAGACATTTGAAGCTTCATTCGAAAACCTCTATAAAAACATCAAACTTCAAAAGAATAAGACATTCGATACAGCCCTAGTCCATAGACTTAAAGATCCTCCCACCAGCACCTCTAAAGCTCACCAATTAACACGTTGCATCGTATTTGTTTAATTCCTACAAAAAAACAAATGTAAAAAAGACAAGTTGTGACTTTACGTGGAGTTACTTTATCCTGAATAATCTCCAGGACACAGCTGACGTAGTTTTCCATTGTTGTTATTTGTTTAATTTTTCTCATTCTAGCAACTGCAAAATAATACTTCTCCTTTATGTACCATGTACTTTATTATCCCCAGTTAGTTTTTTGTAATCCATTGTACAGCTTTGAGATGTTTCTGTGACCTGGATCTCACCCAAGGAACTGAACACATCTTGGTTGTCAGTGTTTTAGATGAACTGAACACATATTTGTTGTCAGTGTTTTAGATGAACTGAAAACTCTTAATTGAGGTTCTGGTTTTGTGTTGGCAGCAAAGAAATTGTCATTACTCACTCATCCTCATTTCTCGTCGTTCCTTGTCAGGACGTCCACTCCCAGGGCGAAGTCATCGCCTGTCTGGAGAAGGCGCTGGTGAGGGAGGCGGAGCAGCAGGATCATATTCGTCCAATCAAAGAGGAGTGTCAGAAGGCGATCCTGCGTGTGGCGGAGCTGTCGTCAGACGACTTCCACCTCGACCGACATCTTTACTTCTCCTGTCGAGACGACCGTGAGAGATTCTGTCAGAATGTAAGGAGCGTGTCCTTCGCTGGTTCCTGCAGGATTTTATACTTTAAAAAAAGATCATATTGAAATTATACATTATTGGGTTACAAATAAATTAGAATCAGTCAAAACACAAATACTATGTGGAAATGACAACGTCATTACAATTTACTCAAACCAAGTATTCACACTAACTTCTGGCTGTTAAAAAAGACATAAATTAGAAAGTACTGCAGAGTGTGCAATCCTTTGAATTTGTTGTTTTAATATAAACTGTAACGCTCTTTTTAATTTATTTTTAATAATATTTAGATATTTTTATTGTACATTATTCTATTCTATATTTATGTTTCTCAAATTTTGCAGTACTTGCTTTTTATTTTTTATTTTCTCTTGCTATTGTTATGCACCAAAAGACCAAGGCAAATTCCTTGGATGTGGAAACTTTTCATTCAGGTAATTGCAGTAGTTTAAATGTCCAAAAATCTCCCTTGTTGCAGTGTCAAAGGAACATTTGCCACCATTATGTGGATGTCTAATCAGTGTTGATGGTAAATGTAGTTGATTGAAGCAATACATTTCTCAGTGTGTGCTATATTGACAGAGAAAGCTGACAGTGATGTAGTTGGAGACACGGAAGAACTACATGCTGCTATTTCAGGCGGCTCTAGATGCTGCTCCAAAACAGAATTCCCTTGTTCACAGTCAAAACACTGTGAAGAGTATCCTCGTCCATAACATCCTCTGCACTCATACTTTGGGATGACATTTTCACAGGTTATCCTTTAACCAGAAGGTTGGCGGTTTAATCCCCGGTTCCTATTGTCTACATGTCCAAGTGTTGAGCGAGACGCTGAACCTCAGGTTGCTCCCCGGGTGCTTCACAGCAGCTCTCTGCTCATACATTTCTTAGAATGTGTTAAATACAGAGGTCAAATTTCAAGTGTGTACCTGTATGTTTATGACAAATATAATATAGTTTAAGGCTGTGGCTGCATTAGCAGTGCAAGAAGCTAGAGCGCAATGCATCCTGGTACATGTAGGCACTGCTGACACAGGAATTTATTGCTTCAATCGACTACATTTACCATCAACACTGATTGGACATCCACATAAAAGCTGGTGAATTTTCTGTTTCTTTCAAAAATTCCTGGATCCTTGGCCAATCGGAAAACTTTCCACCAAATCCATGAAAATATGTTTACAGGTTTGTTCTGTTAACTAACAAACACACATAAAGCCCTAGGCGGAGGTTATTATCGCTAGTTAATTAGCTGCTATACTGTGGTATCTTTTGTTCCTCCTCTCCACAGACTCAGGCCGGAGAAGGGAAAGTCTACAAGTGTCTGTTCAATCACAAGTTTGAGGAGGCCATGTCAGAAAAGGTACAACCAACTCAGTTGTGTTTTGGGATAATAGTGAGCTTGTTTTGGTCACTGATACTCCCCTCTTCCTCCTCTCCTCTTCCTCCACAGTGCCGTGACGCTCTGACCACCCGTCAGAAGCTGATCTCTCAGGACTACAGAGTCAGTTACTCTCTGGCTAAAGCCTGTAAGATGGATCTGAGGAAGCAGCGCTGCAGCCTGGACACCAACCTGCCACGAGCCCGCGAGGCCCGGCTGTCGTATCTGCTGCTGTGTCTGGAGGCCGCTGTGCACCGAGGTAAGTGGGGGGAGGACGGGGTGGGGTGGGATTTATACCTCCTGACAAACCTCATTAACAGCAGCAGGCAGCTGTTTATAGCCAAAAAGCTCAGCAGACAGACGGAGTTAGCAGTTAGCTAATGAAGACAGCAGAGCAGTTAGAAGCTGAAGAGACAGATATTTTTCTCTGGAGTTGGTGGAGACCAAAACGGAGCTAAAAGGAGAGTAAATATTGGACTTAACATTCATCTAGTGGACACAAACATGACTCCACACATGAATGCTAATGTTGCCCCACCTGCAAGTTCCCGCTCGCCCCATAGACTTTACATTGTGATGACGTCACAGATTTTTAAATTGCTTTTCTTGGCTCGAGGAAAGTTTTACAGATATAAAACCTGCATGGATCAAAAGAGTCCTGACAACAGTTTTACAGACGTCTCTTTAACAATGGTGGTCTATGGGGAAAATGCTTTTTGGGCCGCAGGGGGAACCGTGAGTGGCCACTGGAAAATATTGGAAGCAAGGCTGAACTGTGGCTCCATATCCAGCTCTTATTACACATACATGCTCACACAGCCATATTAACTTTATGAAGTGATACTATGTCAGTGTTGTGTTTACATGATGCCCCGCACCCAAAAAAAGTGGCAAAAAAAGTAAATGAATGCAGCTTTAAAGGTGTTTCTCAGTGGGGTTATATGAGGTATAATCCATAGCCAGTGTATTACTTAAAATAGATGACAGTGGGCACGCCCTCAGCATCGAGAAACTGACAGGAGTACCAGCATGGGAGCAAAGCAATACAGTGCTGTGGACGGAGACGGCAGAAAAACATATTTTAGCTTCTTCAAAGAAAGGCTCAACTAAAAAAAAAAAAATCTATATCCGATTAAGTGTACTCTATATTTAGAATGTTTTCAACACTTTATCTTGCAGTCAGACAGCCCTTTCCTTCTCCTTCCCGACGGGGAACTGAACTGAAAGTGAAACTTATCTATGCTCTCCCCAAAGCCAGCAGACTCAGATGACAAAAACAGTATAGATACATTTCATTTCATTTCAGTTCAGTTCAGCGACGGAAAACATTCTAAATAAAGCGTACACTTAAACGGATATCAATTTCTTTAGGTGAGCCTTTCTTTTAGGTGTCTATAATACATTTTCCTGCTCGTCCACAGCAGTACATTGCTTTGCTCCCGTGCTGGTACTCCTGTTTGTTTCTCCAGACTGGAGGCGTGCCGACCGTCATCTACTGTAGGTAATACACTGACCATGGATAATACCTCATACGAGCCCACTTCAAAACACCCAAACTATCCCGTTAAGTAAGAAGAAAATTTGTATTATTCTAATGTTAATAAAATGCAAATGCTGTACATGCAAAGAAGGGTTTGAAATGATGTGTCGTCGGGGCTTAACTGTGTCAGTAATAGTTTGATCTCGTGCTGTGCAGGTCGTCCGGTCAGCGGCGAGTGTCAGGGGGAGATGCTGGACTACCGGCGGATGCTGATGGAGGATTTCTCCCTGAGTCCGGAGATCGTGCTTCACTGCCGGACGGAGATCGAGGCTCACTGCTCCGGACTGCACCGCAAAGGCCGCACACTGCACTGCCTGATGAGGATCGGACGCGGCGACCGCAGCACCACCGTCGACAGCGTCTGCCAGAGCGCCGTAAGACAACCGCAGTTCCTATCGCTGTGATCCTTCATTGTTAAAGAGATACAAACAGCTGAGAGGCAGGACTTTTTGTGTGTGGTCTGGGGCTTTTTATTCTTAATAATTAATGTAAAAACAGTTTTTGGAATAAATCTAAAACCACTCTGCATAAATCATCCAAGCTTTCAGATTTTCTACACAAAATGTCTTGTGGTGAAAACTGCCAGTTCAGTTTTTATTAAGATTGTTAAACAGCTGTATGAAGTCCTCCAAAAACGTAAAGCTTTAATAACTCTTTTCTACGTGCCATTTTTCCCCATGATTGTGTCAAAAAGAGATTTTCAGCCTGTAGATACTCAGACCAAACTGGACATTCTGCTTTCTAGCTAAAGTACTTATAATTTATGGGATATTCTACAAGAAAATAAATGTTTGTAAATGAAAATATAATCTGTTTTTGTCACACACACTTACAGTAAATAATACAAACTAATATTTTATGAATTATCACATAAATTAGACAGCATTGTTCATCATATATCATGAACAGACTGTATGTCTTCATAGGTTGTTTATCAATTAATAAAATATAGAAATAGAAATAAAATCCAGCTGCTGACATTTAATGTTTTTTCTACTCTTTGTTTTGGCTGCAGCTGCAGACTTTGATCCAGTCTGCCGACCCCGGAGCAGACTACCGGATTGACCGAGCGCTCAACGAGGCCTGCGAGTCCGTCATCCAGACCGCCTGCAAACACATCCGCAACGGAGACCCAATGTGAGCTGCTTACGCACGCACGCACGCACGCAGTCGGTGTCCGAAATTAACTTTTTGACTCACTGGCCAAGGTGACTGGTAGATGAAAAAATCCACCATCCAAGCATAATTTCTACCAGCTAAAATAAGAAATTTCCTTTTTGTGTTACATTTATATTTGTTTAAGTACATTTCATTGAGACAATACTGATATATGCTGTATATAATTATGTTGAATACAAACTAAGAGAAGAAACCAGAGCAATATTTAAAGCAAATCAATTTAAATATATTGACAGTTAATCAATTCAAGCCTGACTACTAGGCTTGGGCGGTATCTATTTTGTATACCTTCCTGACATTTCACCGGGTAAAGGCTACCAGAGGTGGGACCAAGTCACAAGTAAGTCTCAAGTCAGTGCACTCAAGTCCCAAGTCAAGTCCCAACTCAGATCTTGAGTCCTAAACAAGCCATATAGTCACATAGTCTTCACCATTTAACAGCAGAGGAACTGGATCCAATTGGTTCTCAGTAACATAACGTCAGTTCTTCATGGTTTTCTCCTGAAACTTCATTGTATGCTGTTGGATTGGTTCAAACTAAGTGGATCTGGGGAGTTAAGTGTAAGGTAATCAAGTCCCAATAACATTCACTGGAAATAAAGAGTCCAGAGTTCAATAAAAAAACACCACTTTTCAGAGATTTAGCAATAAGCAACAAAAGATACAAATTCAGTTTGTTCAGTTCAGTTCAGTTTTTCTCAGCAAGTGAATCCTCTCCTCAAACAAATCCATAAATGATCTCTGATCAGCTTATTTAGTTCAGTTATTTCCATACCAGTGAATCATCTTCTCGAACAAATCAATAAAGGATCTCTGAAAAAGTAAACAAACCCAACATCTCCGAAGCTGTTGCATTGCGCTGTTGTGTGTGTGTCAAACTCCGAAACACTGAAAGCAGAGGACAGAAGCAGCGCGCCCGTAACCTTAAATGACACTAAAACATGGTAGAGACTCTCAGTGTAACCGAACCTAGTTTTTATATCATGACCAACATGATTTTGGTACAAATGTTTACCCACCAGTGCGGCGGATAGCCTCCAGAGAGTTCCTCGCCAAACATCTACCCACATTTGGCGCTTTGCGGATGTTAATTTCATCGTACGGTACCTTTGGTACTGTAGAGGAAGAGTACCGTCACCTTTTTTGATTTTTGGCATCGAATTGGTTCTTGTGACATCCCTAACACACGCACGCACGCACGCACGCACGCACGCACGCACGCACGCACGCACGCACGCACGCACGCACGCACGCACGCACGCACGCACGCACGCACGCACGCACGCACACACACAGGGCGGCTGCGGCTCAGAGGGTAGAGCAGGTTGTCCACCAATCGGGGGGTCTGTGGTTCGATCCCTGGCTGCTCCGGGTCACATGTGTCCTTGAACAAGAAACACTTAACCCCAAATTGCTCCCAAAGGCAAAGAAAGAAAAGCGCTATATAAATGCAAGTCCATTTACACACACACACTTTATGTCAAATAATCTCAACTTTAAATGATCATTTTGTTCTTTAAACTTGAAGTGTGTATGTCCCAAATAGACACTGGTTCATCATCTGATTGTGTGTGTGTGTGTGTGTGTGTGTGTGTGTGTGTGTGTGTGCATGTAGGATCCTGTCGTGCCTGATGGAGCACCTGTACACGGAGAAGATGGTGGAGGACTGTGAACACCGGCTGTTGGAGCTGCAGTATTTCATATCCAGAGACTGGAAGTGAGTCTGAATCCATTAGCAGCTAAAGTTCTTCTTCTGCTCTTCTTTACCTTTTAACATGACTGACACAACAATTAATATTCCACTGATACACAAATACAGACAGTAGTTTGACAACATTATCTGAACTCAAGGTCCATTTACTTGCTTTTTGTGGAGTCTTCAACAGATATGGAGACAGCCCAGCTGTCATCACATGACCTAAATGTGGAATTTGTATGTTAGCACAAAATTTTTTGTGTTTAAAGGAACATTGTGTAGGATCTGGTGTTATCTATCGGTGAGGTTGCAGATTACAACTTCTCCTGTGTGCCAAGCGTGTTGGAGAGCTACAGTGGCCCACACGAAAATGCGAATGTCCCTCTCTAGAGCCAGTCTTTGTAAGAGTAGCGTAGGTCATTTGGAGCAGAGTTTGGTTTGTCCGTTCTGGGCTACTGTAGAAACATGGAGGACTCAGTGGAGAGGACCCGCTCCCTATGGAGATATAAACGGCTCATTCTAAGGTAACGAAAACACAATGATTCTTATTATCAGGTGATTATACACTAAAGGAAACATACTTATTAATATTATATTCAATTTCTGCCAATAGATCCCCCTAATTGTTACACACTGGTCCTTTAAGCATAAGTTATCAAGTCGGGTATTGTCCATGCTGGCTCACTGAAATGGCTGTGACACACTAAATAGAATGGCACCATAATTCATTTGATCAATTACACCTGTGTTTAGCCCAGGGTTATTATAGTTAACTAAAACTTCAAAATAAGCAGCGAAAAACATTTTTGGTGAACTAAAACTAAATAAAAACTATATCCTTTAAGAAAAACTAAAACTAAACTGAAACGATGTTGCCTGGGGAAAAAGCTGCTCAAATTAAAATGAATGTAAATTCATTTCAGTTTTAGTATTTTAGTTCTAATATATCACTTCCAAAAAAAGGAGACGACATGAATTTCTGTCAACTCTCGTGACCTTCCAGGAGACGGCGCTATGACGCAATTGCTTTACTAAAGTAGCGTGAAGATTAAACATTAAACATTATAGACATTCCTTATTTTGTATGTATATGCAGCTACATACTTGTGAGACATTTAAGCTGGCCCTAACTAAAACAACATATATGGACTTGCATTTATACGGCGCTTTTCTAGTCTTCCGACCACTCAAAGCTCTTTACACTACATGTCAGTTTTCACCCATTCACCCACTGATGGCAGAGGCTGCTAAGGTGCCAACTTTGCCCATCAGGATCTAATCTAAATAATCATTCACACACCAAGAACAATTTGGGGTTAAGTGTCTTGCTCAAGGACACATCGACATGTGACCCGGAGCAGCCGGGGATCGAACCCCCGACCTTCCGATTGGTGGACGACCTGCTCTACCCTCTGAGCCACAGCCGCCCAAAAAAATATATAAAAACTAAACCTTTCTGGAAAACTAAACTAAAACTAGCAAACACACTCTGAAAACTAACTAAACTAAAATGAAACTGTGACTCACAACTATGAGATTAATGATGGAAAGATAGATAGATGGATGGATGGATGGATGGATGGATGGATGGATGGATGGATGGATGGATGGATGGATGGATGGATGGATGGATGGATGGATGGATGGATAGATAGATAGATAGATAGATAGATAGATAGATAGATAGATATTGTTTCCTCAGACTTTAACCTCCAAATTGTGACCTTATACTCCTTTGGAAGTCTAAATATGAATCTCAGAATATTGGCATAAATCCTAAATTTTGGACTTTAATCTGCATATAATTTGTTTTCCCATTAGCAACGGTTTTCAAGTCTGAGACTGGGGGCCCCCCCTCAGACAAACCTTAGAAAAAGGCCCCCCCCCAGCCTCCTTAGTTTACTTGCTTAGTTTCGATCAATTCCTGAATGCCTATAGGATCATGGTTATGTTATTTGATCCCATAGACACTCAACAATTGAGCCAAGATTGCCTAATATTGCTGTTACAAAACTTGAGATTACACCAAATATAGTACATAAAAAAGGTCTGTCCTAAGGCTTTTATTAGTTTCTGGGAAAAACGGTCAACTTCCCCCAAACTACAGCATCTCTGAACTATCTCTTTAACCAAATCACACACATTTAGGCTATTCTATGTGCTCTTCTTTTGATAACTAATGTAATGTCATATTTTTCACTTCCATTCACTGAGCTTTCCTGAAACTGTATGGATCCTCCCTGGGGAAGCCCGCCTCACACTTGGAAAACCTCTGGTCTGATGCTTTTCTTTAACACGGAGTAAAGGAGTCACCTCATGGCTGTGATATAGAACTCTGTTTGTCCCTCAGACTGGACCCCGTCCTGTATAAGAAGTGTCAGGGTGACGCTGCTCGACTCTGCCACACACACGGCTGGAATGAGACCAGCGAGCTGATGCCACCGGGCGCCGTCTTCTCCTGCCTGTACCGCCACGCCTACCGCACCGAGGAGCAGGGACGCCGGGTACGATGACATTACTACACATACTTTATTTGTCTCTAATGCTGGCTCACTCTGTGTCCTTTAAGATAGTGTCTGATTAAGAGGTTGATGCTCTCTCTCTGACTCCAACTTTCTAAATTTAACAGGTAAATGCAGTCGAGCAGGTGCGTGGTAGATGGTTCACCTGAATCAATCAGTATTGATCCTGGTGAAGAGCTTAATTGATGATAATGGTAAATGGACTTGCATTTATATAGCGCTTTTCTAGTCTTCCGACCACTCAAAACAACATATTGTTTACTACATGTCAGCATTCACCCATTCACACACACATTCATACACTGATGTCAGAGGCTGCTAAGGGGCCAACTTTGTCCATCAGGATCTAATCTAAATACACATTCACACACCGATGGCTATGCCTTCGGCAGCAATTTTTGGGTTAAGTGTCTTGCTCAAGAACACATCGACATGTGACCGGAGCAGCCGGGGATCGAACCTCCGACCTTCCGATTGGTGGACGACCTGCTGCTCTAAGCCGGGCTGATTTGATGTGATGGGGTGTGTTTATGTGACTTCCTGCTCAACAGTAAGACAAGCAGTGCCTGTTTGTCACTCTTACAGTACATATACAGTAGCTTACCAATAACAGCAATTAGAATCACTCATTTAATTTGGGTGGAAATTTGTTCAATAATACAAATATGTTTTCATGTTATAGCCTATTAACTACAAGCAGGCTTCATTACTTTCTGTACTTAGTGCTCTGAGCTAAATGATAACATCAATATGCTCACAATGACAATGCTAACATGCTGATATTTAACAGGTATGTTTACCATGTTTACCATCTTAGTTCAGCATGTTAAGATGCTAACCATTGCTAATTAGCACTAAACGCAAAGTAAAGTTGATGCTGATGGGAATGCCAGTAGTTTTGTAGGTATTTGGTCATAAATCAAAGTATTGGATACATTTTGAGATTGATAGTGGCGCTAGATGAAAAGTCAGAGGATCAACAAGTTATTACCATTCATCCTCAGGGAGACATAAATGTGTGAACCAAATTTCATTGCATTACATCAAATATTTGTTGGGACAAAAAACAAAAATGTCAACCCCAGGGGTGGCTCTAGAGGAAAAATCAGTGGATCACCAAAGCCATTATAATAATATTATATATATATATATCATAGGCCTCCGTCGGTCAGGGTGTGACCATGGTTGGCGCAGTCTCGATCACAGAGGTCGCATCTGTGTGTGGTTTGTGGTCTGCCTGCGTTGCTGCGTTCTTTCCTGCGGGCCCTCTTGTCTGCCGATGTGTCCTTCAGTTTTTGCTCCCCTGTCATGAGGTGTTGGTGCAAGGTGCTTCTCTACCTTGTGCTGTATATATACAGTATATATATATATATATATATATATATATTTATTTATGTAGCCACCTTTCATACACGAAATGCCGCTTGAAGTGTTTTATAAGGTGGCAAGAAAATAATAAACAGTTAAAAAAAGAATAAAATCGGCCGACCTTTTCAGACCACACCCCCCAACCATAGACTGGATATAAGAAGGGGACGCTGTCACCCAACGTCACCCATTGGTTTGTGGACTGACATTTTGAAGCCTCGACTTTGGCATTTCGGCCGTCGCCATCTTGGTTTATGGCCGTCACCATATTGTTTTTTGTAACCAGAAGTAACACGAGAGGGAGGAGCTAAGTACAACTGAATAACGCTGAATAAGACATTTATAGGCAAAAAATATCAAAAAGGTTATAATTAACTTTCATGAAGAGAAAACACACTGTGAAAGGGTTAAAGTTGTAAGACGAAAACACAGACAACTCACAGACCGGACAACGCCGTGGTAATCTGTCAATCACAAGGTAGCCCCGCCCTAAAGCATCCCCTGCTTTATGGTCTATGTGACTCTAAATGGGACCATCATTTACTAAATGAACATCATGCTGTATTGAAGAAGACTTGAAAGTAGTGATTGAGACCATAAACTCATGTTTACAATGTTTACTGAGGTAATAAATCAAGAGAGAAGTAGGCTCATTTTCTCAGAGACTCCTATAAAATCAGACTTCTTTTAGCAACCAGAGGAGGGGGGGACGGGGACCCCTGCTGGCTGTTAGAAAGAATACAGGTTTAAGGCACTTCAGCATTGGCTTCACTTCTCAGAACCGGAGGTTGCCCACAGCCCCCAAATCTCATTTCTAAAAGAGCATACAAGGTCTCAGTACTTGTTCTGTAGCACTGAACACAAGTTCAGCTGTTTGTTTCGAAGGGATGCACTTTGAACAAAAGCATCTGCCAAATGAATGTAATGATGAAGCCAGACTGGCCCTGCTTGGCCCTGATATCCATGTAATCAGTGTCTCAGTAGGAAGGTCCACTTGGCCCCGATTTAGGTAATTACACTCGTCAGTGAAACAACCCATGACAGCTTGATTTTATATGATTATATGGTCTCAGTCATCATTGTGTGTGTTTCAGACCTTTAGAGTTAGGACATTTCAAAGAGCTGTTTAAGACTTGGTTTTATGTTTAAGGTAATATACTACATTCACAGCTATGCAGCGACAGCAATAGTGAAACTGTGAAAATACTATTCGACAACAATTCAGTTAAAGGGACTCTATGTAAGAATCAGAAAGTGCTTGTTAACAGCGACGCCTGTGGCCATTAAGTCAACGAAAGTCAGCGTCCTGTTGCTGGCGCTTGTGCTCGCTCTACATAGACATGAACGAGCATCGCTCAAAACAGTGAGGAGACACACGTCAGCTAAAAGCACAATATCACTCTATATTTCAGCTGCTTGGCAGTAATGTTAGCTGACCAGACGAAGGTCTCTCCATGAATCAATGCTGATACTGTGTTTCCTGCTTCAGGCTTTATAAAATGTAGCCCGTGACGGGAGACTTTGACCAATCACAGGTCATTTCATTGAGAGAGCGTTCCTATTGGCTGTGCTGCTGTCATGTGACCAGAACTTGGCGTTCCTTCACCAGATCTCAACATGGCTGCCGCTTCACAAACGTTCTCATTTTACAGCTAAACCGTGCACTACAAGATGATTCTGAGAACATCTGAGGAGAGAAATAGACATTAACGTTACAGAATATTGATTCATATTTAATCAGCGCTGCCTAGTCTGACCGTTTGGTCGGAGTTCGCGAGTGATTGACAGCCGGCTCTCATAGGCCCTGTTCAGACCAGGGGTCTCATTTATAACCGTTACGTATGCACAAAACGGGGCCTGAATTGTGCGTACGCCACTTCCCACGCAACAGTTGTGATCTATAAAAACAAACTTGATGGAGAATGTGCGCACCGGTACGGAAACTTTGACCCGTGCGTACGCACATTATGGAGGCACCGAGGTAGGGGGAACTGGAGACGCAGACGGTGAGGTGGTGAATTGAAGCCAGACTGTAGACATTAAATGTCATTATACCTATAATGATGCCTCTCACACATTTAACTTCACTTCATACTTATATCCACTGTATCATAAACATTTAAAACAGCAGTGTTATTTGTGCTAGTGAGCCATAACTATTCCATAAGCACCTTACAAATGTAAAAGATCAACTCAAATCTCAAATCAAATTTCCGCTCAATATTTCATCAGCGCTGTCTCACCATCACGTCCTCCACCTCTGGAGCTCAGAGGAGAGGGCCGGAGGTGGAGACACTCGCAGTCAGCTGTGGAACAGCTTTGAAATCATCATCATGTTGAAATTGTTGTAGAAATTGTAGAGATCCAAGATTATATCAAAAAGCATTAAAGAATGGCAGAACAGAGCGCCAATAGTTTTAATAAGATCTTCTAATAGTGTGCAGATATCAACAAGTACCATATTCGTTTTCATAAAGTTGTTGTGTGATAAATCGCTGCAGTGAACAAGACATGACTTATTATTTTATTTATGGTTTATTAGATAGAGACAGATACAGTATACATATAGACAAAATGAAAACAGCTATATTCAACTCTCAGTCTCAGTGCGCCACACACTCTGCCTCCTCCAGTCACCTCCTCCAGTCACCTCCACCCGGCACATCTTCACCAGTCACCTCCACCCAGCACATCTTCACCAGTCACCTCCACCCGGCACATCTTCACCAGTCACCTCCACCCAGCACATCTTCACCAGTCACCTCCACCCGGCACATTTTCACCAGTCACCTCCACCCAGCACATCTTCACCAGTCACCTCCACCCTGCACATCTTCGCCAGTCACCCCCACCCAGCACATCTTCACCAGTCACCTCCACCCAGCACATCTTCACCAATCACCTCCACCCAGCACATCTTCACCAGTCACCTCCACCCAGCACATCTTCACCAATCACCTCCACCCAGCACATCTTCACCAGTCACCCCCACCCAGCACATCTTCACCAGTCACCTCCACCCAGCACATCTTCACCAGTCACCTCCACCCGGCACATCTTCACCAATCACCTCCACCCAGCACATCTTCACCAGTCACCTCCACCCAGCACATCTTCACCAATCACCTCCACCCAGCACATCTTCACCAGTCACCCCCACCCAGCACATCTTCACCAGTCACCTCCACCCAGCACATCTTCACCAGTCACCTCCACCCAGCACATCTTCACCAGTCACCTCCACCCAGCACATCTTCACCAATCACCTCCACCCAGCACATCTTCACCAGTATGGATTGTGTAAATTAGCAAAGTGTGTAAATAAAGCGGCTCTTACATAATCGTTACACTCCATTTCCTCATTATCATCATCAGTCCTAATCATAATGCAGGACAAGTTCACAATAAAAACTTAAATAAATAAATAAATAGTGTTCACCTATCATACTTCCTTCTTCTAATGATATCCAGGTGGGGGATATTACTGATTGTCAGGATCATTTTGGAAAGTTGTGAATGGATTAGTGTGATTGCTGTAAACATATAAACACAGCGGTGACACTCGTTACATGCTGCATGGTGGTGCTGGTGGATATACCGGCACTGAGGACTACATGACGTGAATGACAGAATTAGGAGGGAACGAGTGTTCAGAGACCTCCTCACCTACAAGCTCCTCCATCTCTGTGTCAGAAAAAATGCTTTTCTTGGTCTTCCTCTCGGTAGTCGCCGTGATTCACCGTAAAGATCCACTGATCAACAACAGGCTCATTCACATGCAGAAACATTCATGAGGTGCTTTGCATCGACCATTTATGGCTGAATGTGGGCGTGTAGAGGGCGGGATATGAGGCGGATCCACGTGCGCACATTTCCAGGTGGACTGTGATTTATAAAGGGAACATTGCGTGCAGGTGTGCGTACGCACAGTTTTATTAGTCAGATTTTTTTTTGGCGCACGCAATTTTCGGCTTTTGTGCACACGTACATGTTTTATAAATGAGACCCCTGGTATTAACATGTGTCCTCAGTGATCCAATCACAAGTGGACAGCTTTAAGTGCGTCTGTTCACACCCGGCATTAAAATGCATCTCCACATGCGTCTTCGGTGTCCATTTGTGATCCGATCTCACTCTTTCACTGGTCAGTGAAATCTTGCAGAGGACGTTAGGAGCACCGGAGGACACCGGAGGACACAGAGGAACATGATTTTTTTCAGGTTACCTGTTTCATGTACTACTGTCACGATAGAGTGACCGTTTTATAAAAATAACTTTTTTTAATCATATTTGATCCAATCTCGCTTTACCTCCCCAGATTCACTTAGTTTGCTGTTAAATGGTGAAGACTATGTGACTATATGGCTTGTTTAGGACTCAAGATCTGAGTTGGGACTTGACTTGGGACTTGAGTGCACTGACTTGAGACTTACTTGTGACTTGGTCCCACCTCTGGTAGCCTTTACCCGGTGAAATGTCAGGAAGGTATACAAAATAGATACCGCCCAAGCCTAGTAGTCAGGCTTGAATTGATTAACTGTCAATATATTTAAATTGATTTGCTTTAAATTTTGCTCTGGTTTCTTCTCTTAGTTTGTATTCAACATAATTAAATACAGTATTTATCAGTATTGTCTCAATGAAATGTACTTAAACAAATATAAATGTGACACAATAAGGCAATTTCTTATTTTAGCTGGTAGAAATTATGCTTGGCTGGTGGATTTTTTCATCTACCAGTCACCTTGGCCAGTGAGTCAAAAAGTTAATTTCGGACACCGACTATTTGTAACACACCGAATATATATCGTGACTAATATTGTGCACTATATAATAAATGGGGAGTGATTTCAAATGCACTAGATTGTTGTATTAGCAACACATTAGCCTAAGACAGCTAGCATAAGGTGTGTTTTCCAACCACCTGTTTTACAATTCACGCATAAAAAAACCTGAGTGGAAATGACGAAAATTTGAAAAAATCTTGAAATATTGCAAAAAAGTTTTTACGCTTGGCTGAGGTGGAAAGTTGGTGTTTTGAAAAAAGCAACATGTGACAAAGTGAAATGGAAACAGATCTAGCAAATGCATGATGACATACATGAAGCATGTGACTTCAACGTCCATTGAAGATTTGGTCTCCCATCGCTCCACACAGATCTGATCTGACAAACACAAATGTCATGTTTCCATCCTTTTCTACTTTGTTTTTCACCTCTTGAGTTTCAACTGGCGCTCTTCTAATAATGTCATCTTGTTGCGCGCTCTTCTTCTGCAATGGTGTAATGGTACGGGCACACGTGCAGGAATGCTGGCTAGTGACCATCGCATGCCGTGAAGATATTCGTCAGAAAGTTCACGAGTTTAACTCCACGTGAATGTGAAGATACAAATTTGCTTCGCAGCCGGAAGCAAATGTTTTTTTGCTCCTTCGCTCGCATAGAATGGAAGTGACGGGAGGCGAATGTGACACCATGCCTTAATGGTTTTCCGACTGGAGACTTGGCGCCACCTACTGATTATTTCAATGAACCGACTCTTAATAATCACATCACGGTAGTGGATAGAAACAAGCATTAATTCACATTCTATTTTCATGATTTTATTGAAATTTGGTTAAAATGTAGGATACATTGAGATGTAAACCTGGCTAGTGAGGGTCAAACTAGAGCCAATATTATTAGCTAATATTAGTTTATCACAGATATATTAGTATTGGAACATACATCGGCAGATAAATAACAAGAAAATTGAGTTTTGGTATCAGCCTCAACAGTTCAGTATCGTCAGGCTCTAGTACAAGCTTTTATGTATGTATGTGTGTGTGTGTGTGTGTGTGTGTGTGTGTGTGTGTGTGTGTGTGTTTGCAGTTATCTCGGGACTGTAAGGTGGAGGTTCAGAGGATTCTCCACCAGAGGGCGCTGGATGTGAAGTTGGACCCTGAGCTGCAGAAACGCTGCATGACCGACCTCGGCAAGTGGTGCAGCGAGAAGACGGACGCTGGACAGGTGAGACGAACACATACTGTAACAGCAGTAGTGCTGATATCTGCTACTACAGTTGTTACTTTAACCCAGTGGTGGATGTTTGAGTGCCCTCTGCTGGTTCATCAGAACTCTTCTTCTTACAGCCAATCAAGTTTGTTAACAATAAAACTCCTCAGGAAACTTTAAGAACTTTACAGGAAGGGTCTGCATGCTGTAGCCATTTAAATACAAATCCTGTATACTTTACTGACCATTCCCCACACCTGTGTGTGTGTTCAGGAGCTGGAGTGTCTGCAGGATCATTTGGAGGACCTGGTGTCTGCCTGCAGGGAGGTGGTGGGCAACCTGACCGAGCTGGAGTCAGAGGTCATTAATATTCAGTGGAAACCAGAATGAATGGTCACCTGAGCAGCTGATGTGTTGATGATGTGAGTGTTTCTTTGTCTCACCGGCACATTTTGAACTTGTTGTCTCTCTGGTTGCTGCAGGACATCCAGATTGACGCTCTGCTCATCAGAGCCTGCGAACCTGTCACTCAGGCCCACTGCCACGTGAGTACATGTACTTTTCTACTGTATGTACACACATGGATATACAGTAAAGGGGAGTGTACCAAATAAAACAAAATGTCTGGCAATCTAATGCAAGAAATATATAATAGCCTTGCAATTAATACAAAGTTTATAAAAAAAAGTAAAACACTGACTAAATCACAATAAACATAAGAGAAATGAAAAAGAAACAAGTTCTGCAAAAGTCAAGAATCATAAATACATAATGGAAATTTACAATAAGAAAATCAGAAAAACATAAAAAATGTGGGAAATACAAAAAGAGCTGCACAGTGTTTAAAACAAAGAGGATGGAATGTGTAAAAGTTCAGAGTATAAAGAACAAAATGATAATAAGAAGCTCATGTTGGAGTTGTTAGAGAGGTTTTGACTGAACGCTACAGTCATTTTGAACACCTTTTTTAACACCTTTGTCCCGTTAGCGATGTATATTTATGCTCACCAAGCACTGACTCCTTTTATTGGTGATCTCATTCTGCCACCATCAAGACAAAACCTCTGCTTGCTAAATACTTGAGTCCATAAGAAAGGAGCCTTAAAAATGACAAACCGTTCCATCCAGACTATTCTGCTAAAATGTCAATTTAAGGCACAGACATTGACATGAACTGTGTAATTTGATTTTGTCTACGTGTTTTACTAACTGCTTATCTGCTTTTTATTTTGTTGTTTCTTGTGTTTGGTGAGCAGAAGATAAATTTCCACTCATGCTCCCAAAGGTTGAATATTTTTAGTGACCCCATGACTTTTGTATGTGTAATGAAGCAGGGCTTTAGATTTCTGGTGTTTAACTTCCTTAAATGAAATATAAATAATAATGTTTGGGATGGTTAATCTGTGTGTGTGTGTGTGTGTGTGTGTGTGTTCATGTCTGTTTTGTGTGTTTGTAGGATGTAGCTGATAACCAGATCGATACAGGTGATCTGATGGAGTGTTTAGTTCAGAATAAACACCAGAAGGAGATGAACGAAAAGTGTGCAGTCGGCGTTACACACTTCCAGCTGGTCAGTTACCATGACAACATCTGATTCTCTGTATACTCTTTCTTACTCTATGTTTTTAAAAAAAATCTAGTTTCACTTTAGGAACTTTTACAAATTAAAAGTTGATGTCAAACTAACTTCAGTTTTCATTTTCAGTTAACTAATTTGGAAGTCACTGAATCCAAATGATCTTTCTATGCGTCTTGTAAACCTTTTGTTGCGTCTACAAAGGATGTTTTCAGTCGTGTTAATATCTTATGTAAGGGTTAATGTACAGGGAGCGGGTCATTGTTGTGAAATAAACCCTGACAGGGTGATGCAGGACCCCGACGTGAAGCAATGACCTACTCGCTGTACATCATCCCGCTTATTACATGGCGACTTACTTAAGAAATCAATCATTTAACACAAAAATTGTCCTCAAGAGTTCGAGATCGGAACTGCGCCCATAGCAACGGTCTGTTATACACAAATAACAGACCACAGAATGCCGTATTTGACCAATCAGAATGGAGTATTCAACAAAGCCGTGTAATAAAAACTGAGCAGATTTCAGTGAAGTTTGGTGCAAAGTTTGGCCAAGACACAAGTGATTAGTTCCTGTATTTTTTACATCTGTTTATTGGTATTTTAGTTAACAAAAAAATAGTAAACACTGCATACAAATGATATAAAATATTACAAAAAGAGTACAGAATTTACAGACACAGACACACATAAAAATCAATAGGACACATACAGTAAATGATCAGTATAAATATGAACCACATTAGGAATATAACCTAGTTAGTAGAGGATATTTATTGCCTAGCCTCTACATAATCAATGAAGTCTTGTAGATTATCTCAATGGAACCTCATAAAGTGGATCGAAGTTCCAGTTGAAGGTTTGTTGCGTGACATCTTTGATCAATGTAGATATTTTTCAGATATTTTTTTATGTTAAAATGAAATTTGATCCGATCCACAACAAGCTAGATGACTTTGCTTTAGTTCCTCTGTTTCGGAAACAGCTGACTGTATTTGACTCACCTCTGGACTGACAGCTGGTCTTTCATGTAAACAAGTAGACTGCTGAGCCGTATCTATTAGAGTGTGAAACTTTAATGGTTCCCTCCTGATATTTTATCGTGACGAGATCAAGCAGGACAAAAAAGAGAAAAACTGAAAATGAAATAGACAGAAGATGATGCTGTTTTTCTGTGGTTGTTGCTGCTCAACTTTCAGGTCCAAATGAAGGATTTCCGGTTCTCCTATAAATTTAAGATGGCCTGTAAGGAGGACGTTCTCCGCTTGTGTCCAAACATCAAGAAAAAGTGGGTTTGATTTCCATGAAAACATCCAGAAAACATCCATTATTCTTTCCTTTGGTCCGTTTCTGCGTCCAGTTGATCAGATTTTAAATGGATATAATTGATCCTTTCCCCGTCCCCGCAGGGTGGATGTCGTCATCTGTCTCAGCACCACGGTGAAGAACGACACGCTGCAGGACGCCAGGGAGCAGCGGGTTTCACTCAAATGTCGTAAACAGCTGCGGGTGGAGGAGCTGGAGATGGTACCTCACACAAACACTAACTTATCTGAACTCACACTAAGGCACACTCGGTCCAGATACTTGAGTACACCTACTGTATGTCACATGATGCTATTACTTAACCACACACCAACCGAAGGAAACATGTGACCTTAAAACCCTGAGTGATGACGATCCCCTGAATTTTCCTCTTGCACCACCTTGAGGTTTTGTTTTTACTTTGGATGAAATGTCCCAGCAACTATTGGACGGATTGCCATGAAATGTGGTTCACACATTCACATTCCCCTCAGGATGAATTCTCATCACTCTGGTGATCCTCTGACTTTTTTAGGTCAAAGTTTAAATAAGTCCAAGTCTATCATTTATGACAAAATACCTGCAAAACTAATGACATTCCCATCAGTCTCAGCTGTTCTTTGAATAGTACTAACCAGCAAATGTTAACATTAGGCCTGTAATAATTACTTTATCGACTTATCGTATGATATATAGACATAAGCTTGATTCTGTTCTAGATATTGCCTGTTGTGTTTACATAAGAATGTTAGCAACATTTTAGCCACTCGCTAGAATAAACAGCAGCGTTTTCCCAACCATTGTAAGACTCGGGCATTGCGCAGACATTGCACATTTTTGTTAAAGGGAGTGTTTGTAAGAATCAGAAATGCTTGTTAACAGCTTCACCTGTGGCCGTTAAGTCAACGAAAGTCAGCGTCGGGCTCGCGCTTGTGCTCGCTCTACATAGACATGAAGGAGCATCGCTCAACACAGTGAGGCGACACACGTCAGCTAAAAGCACAATATCACTCTATATTTCAGCTGCTTGGCAGTAATGTTAGCTGACCAGACGAAGGTCTCTCCATGAATCAATGCTGATCCTAGTGTTGGCTTTTCCTGCCTCAGCCTCCCGACCGCGGCCGGAGGGAACAGGGGAGACACCGGAGCTTTGGTCGGAGACGATAACGTTTCTCTCTGCGGAGCTCCGTCACTTCACAAGACACGGGAAACCTCTGTTGGTCTGGAGGAGCTGCAGCAGTTATTACTGCAGCAGTTATTACTGCACAAACGTCCACTAGATATTCACTAGATATTCTCAGAGCTAAACTAACTCTTCTGCAGTGTGGAGTGTGCCGCATGCACGTGAGGTGGAGCGAGCTGAGTGAAGGCAGGCAGGCAGAGGAGCAGAGTACAGCAGAGACTCCGGTCCTGCAGACCAAAGCTACGGTCTCCCCCGCGTCCTCCGACCGCGGCCAACACTGTTTAACAGACGGGCTTCACTAGATACAACCAAGAGGTTTTGGTGCTTCACTGTAGTTTAAGTTGGAGTCTGAGTCTGAACAGCGTAGCTACACGTGAGCGTGCATATGCAAGCGCGCAGAGGAAACCGACCCGGGTTATTTATACGTGTAAGAAGTTACAAACAGTCCCTTTAACAGAGCCAGAGAGTCCATTTTATTTATTGTTTTGGTTATTTGGTTTCATTTTATTTATTTTGAATATATATATATTTTTTTTTAAGTTATTTTTTGGGGGCATTTTTACCATTTTTATTGACAGTGGATAGAGTCTTGGAAAGGGGGGAGAGAGCGAGAGAGAGTGGATGCGGAAAGGGCCACAGGCCAGATTCGAACCCGGGCCACAGCGGTCAGGACTGAGGCCTGTTACATGGGCGCCCGCTCTCACATTGTCCAGCTACCAGCTTATGGACCAGTTGATGTTTGGTGTTTCTGTACATCAGAGCTTGCTCAAAGCAAACTATGAACCAGCGTTTTGTGTCGGCCCCAAGAACAGGTTTCTGGTTGAATGACAGCGTTTTCACTTCATCAAATGTACCACATTCTGGGGGAAATAAAAAGTGTGTGTTTGCTGGTAAACTTTCTATCTAATGTAACACCATGAAACTTTGAAGGTACAGTTTTGTTAAAAATGACAGTACAATACCCCTCTCTCCTCTCCTTCCTTCCCAGTCGGAGGATATTCGGTTGGAACCAGAGTTGTACGATCCCTGTAAGTCTGACATCAGTCGTCTGTGTCCCAACGTGGCCTTTGGCAACGCTCAGGTGAGCAGCATCACACACCCAAGAAACAGTTGAAACAAACACAAACATTAAAAACATTTTGTTAGTGGTCCTGGTTTTCTACTCTTCATCTCTTGCTTCCCCCTCTGCTGCTCCTCAGATGATCGAGTGTCTGAAGGAGCAGAAGAAACAGCTCAGTCAGCGCTGCCACCAGCGGATTTTCAGGCTGCAGGAGGTGGAGATGACCGACCCCGAGCTCGACTACCAGCTGATGAGAGTCTGCAAGCAGATGATCAAGGTGACGAAGAGGAGGAGGAGGTGGGGGGGGGGGGGGGGAGAAGAACTGGGATGTTTTAGGATTTTTACTTCTGATACCAATAGCACAAATCGGAATTTAAATTCATACAGTTTCATAAAACTTAGGTCTTATATTTGCATTTTGACCATCATTCCATCATGGAGACATTGATAAACAGAAGTAGAAACAAACAAACCCCTAGGTTAGGAAAGGGTTGGGGGGGGGGGTGTAGCACAATGAACAATCCATTAGATTTTGGTGGCGATCCGGATCATGATCCGGTTTCAGGAATATTTTTTTTTTTTTTTTTTTTAAAGTTATTTTTTGGGGGCATTTTCCATTTTTTATTGACAGGACAGTGGATAGAGTCTTGAAAGGGGGGAGAGAGAGAGTGGATGCGGAAAGGGCCACAGGCCGGATTCGAACCCGGGCCGCCGCGGTCAGGACCAAGCCTTAATACATGGACGCCCGCTCTACCAACTGAGCTAACCCAGGCGCCCGCTTCAGGAATATTTTGAAGGATTCCGATCAGCCTGAGCATTAAGACCACAGGGTATAACACATGCGCAGTGTAACTGTGTTGATGATGCATATTCCCGCCTCCTTCTGAGGCGAGAGAGATACGTGTGTGGATGTGTGGCGACACTCGGTGCGGTGGAGCTGCTGTCCGTCCGCAGTGAGAAAAGAACAAAGCGGTAGCTGACGGGATGAGAGACAACGTAGTGTAACGTTATACAGACATAACAAGGCTGCTGAATGAGAGAGGCATCCGCCGATACGTTACACGGAAACACACCGTGTTAATAACAAGCCAACCACCTCACGGTACCGCCAGCTGGGAGCTGGGATCTGATTTTAAAGTCACGCACCTTGGTGTAGGTCTGCGCTCTCCGAGTGCCATTTTAGTTTTAACTACTTTATACAGTTTGGTTGTTTAGTTTAGTGGTTCCCAAAATGGGGGTCTATCGCCTGCAGAGGGTCTGCTCTGAAGGGAAGGTTTTCTCTTATCTTTACTTTTGTGTGTTCTGAAGTTCAACCTTTTCGAGTTTAGATGGGGAATCACTTGCTAATGTTACCACCGGTCTCAGGATTGGGACATGAGGACGACTGAGAACAATGACAAGGAGTAACATATGTTAGCATATAGAATGTTCTGCTTTATTTACTCTCTTTTATCATGCATCTTCGTCTCAAACAACCTTGGTGATTAATGGATTACATGGAACGGCGTTACGTAATTAGGATACCAAATAAAGGTAACTGTAATCAGTTACAGTTACGGAAAAAAAAAGATGTAATTAGATTACAGATACATTTAAAAATGGGGATTACTAGCAGGATTATAATTTTAAAATACAAAAATAAAATAATAATAAAATAAAGAAAGATATACTATGCAGATGTGCACACATTACAGCACTTCAGGGGAATGAGTTCCTCTCACAGAGCGAGCGACACGGCACTCAGTCTTCTCTGTAATTGTCTCAGTCCAAAAGAACAAAAATTAGCAGCTATAGCATCAATCTAACAGCACCATAAATTACATTTATATAACCACAATACCACAGTAAAGCCCTAGAAATGTGTATGTAGGTTCATTTAATTTCATTTATATGGGTACTGCTGCTGCTGCTCCAAGTTAAAATCAGGTAACTAATGTGTCAGATGATTGGAGTTCTTCGATGATGACAGCATTTTAACTTTCACTTGTGATGTTGTTCCTTTTTTCTGCTTTACATACAAAATAATGGTGAAATTTCATCATTTTTCTTTTCACTTGTCTTTATTTGCATATTTGGTATTGAGGTAATCCAAAAGTAATAGAAGGCAATCAGATTACATTACTTTTATATTGTGATTCTTGAATTAGGTTACCTATTACTTTTTTAACAGATAATAAGTAATTGTATCGGATTACATTTTCAAAGTAACCTCCCAACCTTGATCTCAAATAACATGTTTCTTAATGTTATTCAGGTATCCTGGCTCAAAACACATTACTCAAAATCCTCTAATACTATGTACTACAATTCTACTGAGATAGTAACATCAAAACCAAATTAAATACAAGTGTAACATAACGTCACTTTTTCTTTGCACATGAATTCAAGAGTTACGTATGTAACTACGGTTCTATGAGTTCTGGATGACCGCCAGAGACAGTGCTTAACACTAGATGTTATCCATCTCGCGCACGCGCAGGTCGAGTATTTCATATCAACAAAGTCACATGTGACCTGGGATGACGTAACGTATATAAGCCCACATCTTAATCAGAGATGTGCCTCCAGAATCTTCTCGCCAAGATTCCGAGTGACAGAGAACTCTGCCGGTCATCCAGAACTCATAGAACCGTAATTACATATGTAACTCTCGTTCTATTTCATCCTTCCTGACCGCCAGAGGCAGTGCTTAACAATGGATGACGACTACCAACGTAGTCACGAGGAAACCCACCTCACCACGATGGTCTGTGGATTCCTGAAAGACCACCGAGGCTACTGCGTGGGGAGCAGCGACCTTGACCCTGTAAAAATGGGCAAAGGTGCATGGAGTAGCCCAGCTGGCCGCAGCGCAAATCTCACTTAGAGGGATCCCCCGTAGCGCTGGCCAGGAAGTGGAGACATTCCTGGTGGAGTGGCCTGTGATATTAAGAGGTAAAGGCAGTCCTTTTGACCTGTATGCCTCCTCATTTGCCTGAACAATCCACCTGGAAAGCCTCTGCTTGGACAGGGCGTGCCCTTTCCTATGACCCCCATAGCAGACAAACAGGCTATCAGAGCAGCGATAGCTCGCAGTCGCCTGTAAATAATGACTTAAGGCCCTCACTGGGCAGAGCAGTTCTGCTGACTTGGCATCTTCATCCTGTAGGCATGAAGGGTCATAAGCTGCCAGCTAAATTACCTGATTAGAGTGGGACGGAGCCAAGCTCTTTGGGAAAAATTATGGATTAGGCCAAAGTTCCACCCCTGTGCCATCCGAGTTCCAGCGAATGCACACTTCACTCACTGACAAGGCGTGGAGCTGCCATCGCCAGAAGGAAAGCAACCTTTACTGAAGACCACTCCAGTCCGAGTGCTCCAGAGGCTCGAAGGGGGGGAGACAAAGGGCTTCCAGCAACAGAGGCAGTTCAGACGAGGGAACCTTGACACCCTGCGGGGGGGTTCCGCCACTGGGCTCCTTTAAGAAACCGGGTCACCAGAGTGTGAGACCCCACGGTCTGGTTATCCACTCTAACATGCCTAGCTGAAATTGCAGCTACATAGACTCTTAAGGTAGAAGGAGAGAGTTTCTTCTCCAGCAAAGACTGCAAAAATCTCAGGATTATTGGCACAGAGGCACTCTGAGGTACCTCCTCATGAACTCTACAACGCTCCGAGAATATTTTCCACCTGTTGGCATACATTGACCTGGTGGAGGGCGCTCTTGAGTCAGAAATGGTTTGGATTACAGCCTGGTCACATACCCTTAGGAGTGGGTCCGGCTCCTCAGGGGCCATACCCATAGCTGTAGGCGATCCGGGTTCGGATGGGGCCCCCCAGCTGTGAGAGCAGGTTGTGCCTCTTGGGCAGGCACCATGGAACTCCGTCCAGAAGCCTTTGCATCCCCGGAAACCAGGGTCTCCACGGCCAGTTTGGGGCGACCAACTGTCTGTGGCTGCCGTGCTGCATTCTGTGTAGCATTACTGCTATCAGTGGGAATGTTGGGAAGGCATAGAGGAGGCAATCTGGCCATGGTTGCGCCAGGGCATCCTGCCCCAACGGGCTCGCTGTCTCTGTCAGGGAGAACCAAAGAGGGCAGTGTGTTGAGGCTTCTGAGGCAAACAGGTCCACCTCTGCTGTGCCATATTTGCGCCGTTCTCCTCTACCACCCTTGGGTGGAGCCTCCACTTCTGTCGGGGTTTCTGTCGGGGGAGAAAGTCTGCCACCACATTCTGTGGCCCTGGCAAATACATGGCCCTGAGGCTGGAAAAACAAGGGAAAGCCCATACAAGGAGTCTCCGTGCCACCTGCAGCAACGGGTCGATCTGGTGCCCCCTTGCCGGTTTACATGGTAGACAGCTGACCTGTTGTTGGACCGTACAACAACATGCCTGCCCCACAAATGTGGTCGGAATTTGCGAAGTGCCAAATATATAGCCCGGAGCTCGAGCACATTTATGTGCTCCGCCGCTTCCTGTGCCGTCCAAAGCCCCCTTATCGCTCTGTGCTGCCATACTGCCCCCCAGCCGGAGGGCGAAGCATCGGTCACCACCAACTCGCGACGTGAGGGAATCCAGCCCAGTGAGATGCCCCTGGCCACGTATGCCCCGTCTCCCCATGGCCGCAATGCAAGGAGGCATCAGCTGGACACCCTGACTCTCTTGGATCTGCGGGACTTTGGATCTAATTAGAGACCACTGATCCAAATTTGGAATGGCCGTAAGTACGGGAGGCGCTGATGTTACTGACGTCAACATACCTAACAGCCTGAGAAACAGGCTGTACCTCAACCTCCTGTTCTTCCGGAACCGGAGGAGAGGCTGGAGTACGGCGTTTACTCGTCATGGTGTTGGGAAGGCCAGCATATGGCGGGAGTCCAGAGTTAAACCAATGAACACTACCCTTTGGCTGGGTATGAGACAACTCTTGGCGTGGTTGACGGTAAGGCCCAACCTCATCACATGATGCAGAAGGGCCGCAGTGTCCTGCTCTGCTTGTTCCCTGGTCAGAGCACAAATCAGCCAATCGTCCAGGTATGGGAGGATTAGCATACCCCTGGCTTGCATTGGGGCAAGTGCTGCCTGCATGCACCTTGTGAAGACCCGTGGGGCAAGGGAAAGACCAAAAGGGATAACCTTGAACTGAAGGCCTTGCCTGCGAAGCGCAGGTACTGCCTGTGAGGTAGTGCTATTGGGACGTGAAAGTATGCGTCCTTCAAATCGATGGATGTAAACCAACTGTGCCGTGTCACGGTTTGGAGCACATCTGCTGTTCTCAACATGTGGAAGTGCAACACTTTCAGAAATGTGTTCAGCCCTCGTAAGTCCAGTATAGGGCGAAACCCACCCTCTTTCTTTGGAATTAGAAAATAAACTGAGTAAAACCCACCTTGCTGTGTCTGTAGCCCCAGCTCTTCGATGGCATCCTTTTCCAGGAGGGTGGATATCTCCTGTCTGAGTGCCTGAGACTTTGCTGACCGTGGTCAGTCTGATCCCACTGAAAACTGGGGGCCGGCATCGGAATTGAAGATTGTACCCTTGGGAAAGCGTAGCCACCACCCAAGGGTCTGAAGCTGAGGTGCTGCTGGGAGAAGCGTCCGAGAACCGGCCCCGGGCATCAGGGCCTTCTTCTCTGACCCTTTGGGTCCCTGGGGGGGCGACCCCCTGCCTGGCTGAAGGTTAAGGAGCAGCGCTTTAATCTCAGCAAACTCTGATGTTAGCGTGTCGACCTTAGTCGCCAAACAGTCCACTTTCCTTGCCTTTTTTGTAGGTGGGGCCCCCTCAGGTGGGGAGCGTCTCCGCCCACTCTGTGGGTGAAGGGACACCCGATAGGGGCAACTCGCCCTCGAGCTGCTCTTCTATCTCAGCTAATTGAGCTAGCTTCAGCTCTCGTGGCATAAAACTGTAATTCATGCACTGACTGTCGGACAGCCCTTTCCTCAGGTTTACAACACAGAGGCATGTGGGGCATTCATCATGGCCATCAGTAGCTAGCAGTGGAGCCATGCAGGCACGGCAAACATGCTCTCCTAACATGTTGCTGTGATATGAATAATAATTTGCTCAACAGCAAACTCTCTAAGTAAATATACATTAGCTTTGAACTAGGACTGTTAACGTACAAAATGAACACAAAAGACAGGGAAGGTAATAACTTCCCCTTTAACATACGGCACCGAAGCCCTTTGACGTTAACCCACAAGCGAAATCACTTACTGGGGAGCGGTCGCTCTATCCAATAAACAAAGGAGATGCACGCTTTAATGAGCGAAATCACTCGCTGGTGAGCAATACACACTGTAAAAGGAAAATAATTAGTCGACAACAGCCCAACGGGGCTCGTTGTCTGACGGAGGCTCGCCGATACTATAAGCGCAAACACTTAGCTCAGCGGCAATAAACAATAAAGGAGACCGAAAACAGACTTCTATCAAGAAACGTTACTTAAACTCTAACGTTAGCCTAGCTGAAATTTTACCGTCCAAAACACCGGTCTAACAGTGAAGTGTTTGAGTGTAGGCGTGATTAACTAATGGCAGCTCTATGAGGACGAAACTGTAGCTCCAACCATGCAGTTGCAGTGCTTCCAGCGAAAGTCAACGGCTATCTTCATTCATTCAACCTGCATCCGCGGATTACCTGCCGCGAGAAGATTCAAGGGACATCTCTGATGATGATGTTGGCTTATATAAGCTACGTCATCCCAGGTCACATGTGACTTTCTTGATATTAAATACTCAACCGCGTGCGCAAGATGGATAACATCCAGTGTTAAGCACTGCCTCTGGCGGTCAGGAAGAATGAAATAAAACTGCTCCAATAGCTGCATCTACACATATTCTGCATATGTCGTTCACATTTAAATGATGATCATAACCCAACCAAACCTAATAACTAGAATGCAATAAATGTCTCCTATACTGTAACTTATACAAGGGTCACAATTTGCATTAGAAAGGTGCTTCAATTAACAACTATCACATAACAGTTATAGTGCTCTCATTCTACACATAGCTACCTGGTTTATATGTAACCAAAATCAACATGACATTTATCATGAATGTAATCACCAGCATGGCTTTACCAATTTCTAGAATGATTTTATGTTGTACTGATAACTCTCCATTAACTGTAAATTCACATTTCACTTTATCATTAACACACATAAACAAATTAAGAAGAAAAGGTCAAAGGTCAAAGTCTAAAGCAAAATACTGCAGAACCAGCTTTAGGGCTTTTCCATTGGCACACAGCGCCGAGTCAAACCATGCCGCGCTGATTTGCGTTTCCATTACCAGCTTCAGCGCTAGCTACCATATAAAAGAAGCTATCTGGCTAACCCTCGCTAGCATCGGAGCCCAAGCTAATGCTAGCGTAGACATCTACAGGTTAAACTGTATAATAGCATGTAAACTATAAGTTCACTTGATAGGATTCATTCAGTGTAACTTTAATAAATGTTTGTTAACATTTCAATTTGTAAATAAATGAGAATAATAGGGTAATAATAATAAATAATAATAGGGTGTCTGTTTTAACCTAACTTAATTGTATGCCTCTGATACATACAGTAGGCCTATTTTACAGTCCTGTACTACACTAACAGTTCAAAGACATCTGAAACGTAACAAAGAGCCCAAAACTAGAAGGGCACTCAGAGAAGTTTCATGAAAATTTGGCCTGTAGTTTTTCTGTAATCCTGCTGACAAACCAGCAAACAATTCTACGTTTAAAGTTATTGAAAGAGATCGGAAGTTTAAGCTTGGCCTGCAGATGGTTCCAGGAACAGGCTTGTTTGGCCAGCTTCTGTACTGATAGAAGGAACTTTAAACTGAAGCCATTTAATTTGATCTAAGATTATAACTGTTTCGCAGAAATACAAACTTAAGTAAGAAATTTGCCAGAGATGATTTTATAGACTAAAATGTATCAATGTTGTAACCTCCGCAAAGTGAGGGATGACCAACCTCCTATGCTGGGTTGGGTTGGGAACTACTGGATTAATCTTTAACATTGTGTTGTATTTTATACGCTTATTGCGTTTTTTCATGTAAAATATGAATCTGAAAAGTGACTTTCAAATAATTGTAGTGGAGTAGAAGTATAAAGCAGCAGAAAATAGAAACACTCATGTACTGGTACTTCAAAATTGTACATAAGTAACTTACAATATTTGAGTAAATGTACTGGCTTTGACCTACCGTACTTATAGTAATTGTGCACACAGTTTTCCTTTGCAATGAGGGACTTTTAGTTTAATTTCGGTTATCTCACTTTCAGTTTTACCTCCAAATAAAGTTTGGTAGATAAAGTGTCTTAAAGGTTTTAGATAATGTGGTTAAACTATTGGTTTGTGTCTTTGTTGTAGCAACGTCACCGTGTTCCCAGATCTCAGCAGATGTAATAAAATTACATAATGATCCTTTAAAGGGACTCTATGTAAGAATCAGAAATGTCTTAACAGCGACACCTGTGGCCGTTAAGTCAACTAAAGTCAGCGTCCTGTTGCTCGCGCTTGTTCTCGCTCTACATAGACATGAAGGAGCATCGCTCAACACAGTGAGGCGACACACGTCAGCTAAAAGCACAATATCACTCTATATTTCAGCTGCTTGACAGTAATGTTAGCTGACCAGACGAAGGTCTCTCCATGAATCAATGCTGATACTGTGTTTCCTGCTTCAGACTCCCAACCGCGGTCAGAAGGAACAGGGGAGACACCGGAGTTTTGGTCGGAGACAATAACGTAACTCCTCCGTAGTAGTGATGTGTCGGCCGGCTCTTTTAAGTGTACGATGGGAGCCGGCTCTCGTCTGAGAGACGTTTTTTTTTTTTTTTTTTTATTATTAATAATAATAATTCAAGGCAGAATGATAGGACGATCATTCTGACCATCAAGCAGGGAGGGGCGGGGGTGCGCGTGCTGATGGTCTACAGGTACAGAGCAGGAGGGAGAGGAGGAGAGAAAGAGAGAGGTGTGTGGTGCGGTGCGCGAATAGCAGACAAGATGAGTGACAGTCGGAAACGAAGCAGCATGTAAAATGATGGTATTCTGGAAATTTGAAGGTTTAGTATAATTATATTGAATAATTTCAGTGATATATTTGCACACACACTAATCATAGGTCAAACCAGCGCTAAATTTGGCTGAATTATAAAAGGCAGAAGTGGTAAAACGAAGAGCCGTTTGGGAGCCGAAAGAACCGGCTCTTCTTGGTGAGCTGAGCCAAATGATCTGGCTCACTAAAAAGAGCCAGAACTCCCATCACTATTCTGCAGTGTGTAGTGTATGCATGTGAGAGGGGGAGTGAGTGAGAACGAGCGCGGTGTGTGAGTGAAGGCGAGCAGAGCAGCAGAGACTCCGACCCTGGAGACCAGCGCTACGGTCTCCCCTGTGTCTTCTGGCTGCTGTCAGGGGGGCTGGAGCAGGAAGAGTTGACCCTGTTTAACAGACGGGCTTCACTAGATAGAACTTTGCAGTTTTGGTGCTTCTGAGTAGTTTGTGTTGGAACAGCGTAGTTACACGCGAGCGCGCATAGGAAACAAAGACGCGCAATGATTTATAAGAGTGTAAGTGTAAGAAGTTACAAACAGTCTCTTTAAGAGGTTTGGTTGTTGATGGAATAACAAACTTGTCTCCTGCAGCGGTTCTGCACTGACGCGGACGCCAGGAACGTCCTCCAGTGTCTGAAACAGAACAAGAATAGCGAGCTGATGGACCCAAAGTGTAAACAGATGATCACCAAGAGACAGATCACACAAAACACAGGTCAGTAAACCATTACAATTAATATGAAAGGAGATGTAGTGAATCTGACTCAACATGACCAGAATCCACATTCTTCTTCTTCTTCTTCTTCTTCTTCTTCTTCTTCCTCTTCTTCTTCCTCCTCCTCCTCCTCCTCCTCCTCCTCCTCCTCCTCCTCCTCCTCCTCCTCCTCCTCCTCCTCCTCCTCCTCCTCCTCCTCCTCCTCCTCCTCCTCCTCCTCCTCCTCCTCCTCCTCCTCCTCCACCTCCAGACTACAGGTTGAACCCGGTGTTGAGAAAAGCTTGTCGAGCTGACATCCCAAAGTTCTGCCAGCCCATCCTGAACAAGGCGAGCGAGGACAGCGAGCTGGAGGGTCAGGTCATTGCCTGCCTCAAACTCAAATACGCCGACCAGGTCAGTCCACGATTACATCACATTCAGCCTCCTAAAACCTCTGGTGGAGGCTACTGTAATATAAAACTATTACAAGACAAAAAATAGAAACTACAAAACTGCAAATAAAAGCTAAGGATAAAAAGGACATCAAACCAGCAATAAATAACATTTGAAGGTACAGGTATAGTGGAATACAATTTAAATCAAATATTTCACATAATCCTATAGAGTTGTGTTGATTTTGAAATTACAGGTACATTGTTTCTACTATAAGCCATACTGTGTCTTTTTAAATGTGTACATCTTTTAATGGCACAGGTTAAAAGAAAAAGAATGAACTCTGGAACTCTGGTGGTTGTTGTCTTAAATCGTGTGTTTTCTGGATGGGGTTTGGTTCAGAGGTTGTCTCCAGACTGTGAGGACCAGATCAGAGTGATTCTCCAGGAGTCAGCACTCGACTACAGACTCGACCCACAGCTGCAGATGCACTGCACAGATGAGGTACACGCACGCACGCACGCACGCACGCACGCACGCACGCACGCACACGGTCTATTTCGGATCTCTGTCTCTGCATCAAACCAACTCTCTTTTCCTCAAATGTTACTTCCCTCATTGTCATTATTTTCCGGTTTCTTCTTTCTCTATATATCCTGCTCTCCTCTCCTCTCCTCTCCTCTCCCCTCCTCTCCCCTCCTCTCCTCTCCCGTCTCGTCTCGTCTCGTCTCGTCTCGTCTCGTCTCGTCTCGTCTCGTCTCCTCTCCTCTCCTCTCCTCTCCTCTCCTCCCCCTCCCCCTCCTCTCCTCTCCTCTCCTCTCCTTTCCTCTCCTCCCCCCCACAGATCTCCAGGTTGTGTGCGGAGGAGGCAGCAGCTCAGGAGCAGACCGGTCAGGTGGAAGAGTGTCTGAAAGTCAATTTGCTGAAAATCAAACAAGAAGCCTGTAAAAAGGTAAATATGATTTACTGTTATTGTTCTGTCCAGCGCACATATTTAGGATTATTTGATCCAAAAGAATCATTGATCATTTTATCAGACAGCAGACTGATAGTTTCAGATCATCTCAGTACACTATGAAAGTGCTCTTATATACAACTACTTGAGTTAGTTAACATGTCGTTTTCATTATTATAATGTGGTAATGCAGTTACTGTATTAACAGGGTGGTATGTTCAGGTGTTGGTTAGGATGGAAGGACTATTCTTTCTTCCCTTTTAAACTAGTTTTCTAAATCTCATTTGATGATTCAACAAGTGGTCTGAATGGATTCTGTGTTGATGCAGAAACTCAGCTTTCTTTGCTCCGTTTTCCTCCTTTCTTTGTTGCAGGAAGTCCTGAACATGCTGAAGGAGAGTAAGGCAGACATTTTTGTGGATCCGGTCCTCCACACAGCCTGCGCTCTGGACCTCAAACACCACTGTGCTGCCATTACACCCGGCAGAGGACGACGTGGGTGCTTTCACACAATCGATTTTTAGATTTCATTTGTTTTTTAATGAGATTCTGAATGTCTTCACTTCTGTCTGTCCAGAGATGTCGTGTCTGATGGAGGCGTTACAGGACAAGAGAGTTCGTCTGCAGCCGGAGTGTAAGAAAAGACTTCAAGACCGCATCGACATGTGGAGCTACGCTGCAAAGGTGAAACACCAGGAGGAGGCAGTTTCACCTTCAGAGGCTTATTTATGTTATTTACCATATAAAACTGGGGAAGAAAAGTTAGTAAACTTGTGTTTGGTGGATTATTTCTCTGTTGTATCAATGCTAATGGTCATTGTATTTTACATGGTTGGAAAGCCTGTTTATTTACCTTCACAATGATGTCCAACTTGTAAGGATCATGCATTTGTGGGATGAGCAGCATACCAACAGGAGAATACACTGTTTACCATTGACGGAGCATTTTGGAAAAATTTTCTTGGGCGCTACCCACATAATCAGCTGTGCTGCTCATCCCACAAATGCATGATCCTTACAAGTTGGACATCAACAGAGAAATAATCCACCAAACACAAGTTTACAAAAAAAATTTCCCAGTTTATTATTATTTCTAAAAAGGCATTAAATGTCATCTAAGACACATTTGAATGAACATATATGTGTTTCTACATTTGCGTTGTTTAATCTTTATACCTTATTTTATTTTACATTTTTAATTATCACTGTTGGCAACGGCCAATATTTCTAGCCATATTTGTAGCCAGCAGATATCCAGGCCAAGACGTCCCTTTCCATGCGTTGCTCATTTATTTGTCATGTAACTTACGTACTTAAGTTACAGCACTTCCGGAGTTATTTTAACCCAAACCACAATCTTCTCCTAAACTTAACTAAGTAGTTTTATTTTGAAAAGACTGGAGCGGAAATTGACATGACATGTGTTGCTGGACATTTGTAGGAAAAATCACGAAAAATGCGTTGTCTGAAAGGCGAGCTGACTGCTGATTGGTGACTATTATACTGTCTCACTGCTGTGAGACTGTATTGGAATGTCATCAGTTTAGCAGGTATTTGATCATAAACCAAAGTGTTGGACATATTCAAATTTGGACCCGCGCAAGAGGAAAAATCAGGAGATCAATAAAGTTATAAGAATTCATCCTGAGGAGAACATGGTAATCCATCCAGTGGATGTGAAGATATTTCAGTGTGGACGTTCTTAGAGCCGCGTTGCTAGCATGTAACCTTTCCCTCCGTCCTGCAGGTGGCGCCAGCTGAGGGCTTCTCAGACCTGGCCGTGCAGGTGATGACATCGCCCTCCAAGAACTACATCCTGCTCATGATCACACTGAGCGTGTGCGTTCTCTTCCTGGTGGGGCTGCTGTGCGGTCGCATCACAAAGCGAGTGACGAGAGAACTGAAGGACCGGTAGAGGACGAGAGCGCGCGGACTAAAGACTGACTCCTCGCACCTTCTTCCTTCTTCCTTCTTCTTCTTCTTCCTCCTCCTCCTCCTCCTCCTCCTCCTCCTCCTCCTCTTCCTCCTGAATATTTGCATCAAATGCAAAACGGCCCCCCGACTCTCACGAAAATCTCCATTTGAGCATCTCCTAACTGATCGTCTGATTGGAGCGTTTTATTCCTTGATGATCATATTCCCCCCCCACACCCCCAACAAATCTGCTTTTGCCGAGGATGTTGTTTGGGGTCGAATGTGAGGTCGTCCGGCATCTTTTAAGTTCCTAAACAAGCGCTGTTCATGATGTGACTGAGGGCTGCTGCTCCTGAGGTTAGGATTGCTTTCCACTTGTTGAGTCCTAATGCTTTTTTTGTGATATTTAACGGAGACTGGAGCATGTAGAGCAACAGGAAGTTGTTTCTTTCTAAGTGACTGCAGCTGCCAGACTCGCACACGGAAACTCAAACTTTGGAGTTGAATTCTTTGAGACGTCCCTGTTGCTTTCAAACATTTCCTCATCAGTCATGAAGTCCCGTCCTCTTCACTCCGGTACAGGATCACGTCCGGCTCGCCAGGTATGACATTCTACATCAAGTTTGGGATTCTTCTGGATATTTTCACCATGACCCCTGTTCTCTGTTGCCTTTAATGAACACAATCTGTCACATAACACACTGAGAGGCTTCATCTTCTGCATTTTAGAACTGACCAGCCTGCCTGTGCATACACATGACACATGAGCAGTTGTTTTGAACTGATTGTTAATGTGGATATAGCATTTAAACCTGAGACTCTGGTTTCTCATGAGCTGCTTTTCTCTGCATACAAAGTTCCTTTTTTTCTGATGCTAGATGCTATAGGTCAGACATCACTATTAAACCTGCTCTGAGCTGCTAACACATGGAGATGCTTTCCCCTCAGGCCTCGTTTACTCTGCAGGCCTTCGGGACCAGTTCGAACTTTTATGCCCCGATAAAATGTTTTAATTTGTTTTGTCTCCACCTCCGTTTAAAGTGCATTTACGACTCCTGCATGTGCATATACAGTAGATAAACTTCAGACGTGAGCCAAAACACTGTCAGAAATTGGCACATACAAAACAGAGGTAATCATTTCAGCTTTTGAAATGCCATTTTAAAGTAATCGGGAGGTGATTAGCGTAGCTTAGCATAACGACTGGAGGCAGGGGGAAACAGCTAGCCTGGCTCTATCCAAAGTTTAAACAAGACTCGGTCAAATAGGAGTATCTGTCTGGACCGTGTTGGTCAGTCTGTGAATTTGTGGCTAAATTGTTACACAAATATTTAGTGGTCATGTCTATAATGTTAAATCCAGCAGTACATGTCCACCAGGTCCGGCGAGGACACTAAGGGACTCGCTGCTCCTCCCAACTGGCCGTCCATGCACCTGATTGGTCCCTGGTTTTCTGTTTGCCGCTTTAAACAGGAAACAACATGGCGGCCTGCTCGTAAACTTTATTCGTTATTTAACGTTATTCTGTCCAAACAATCCACCAAAATCTACTTCTGAAAACATTTTAAGCGAGGAATAGTCCAACACACTGTTGAATCTGGTTTCATTTTAGAACTAGATCGCGTAATTTGACAGATTGGTCCAAGTTTGGTGAGCTGGACACGTCGGCTGGACGGGCTCATTTGCATAAAGGACTTTTTCCGCCTTTCATTTTGAAAGAGCAACGACCAATGAGGAAACTCCAACACTCTGATGAAGTAACAGGATTGGTCGGCAGTCAGTCACTCAGTGACAGACTTTTGCATTTGTTGGGCTGGCCCTCTGCAGTTCAGCCAAAAATACACCTACCAACACCTCTAAAGCTCACTAATTAAAGGGACTGTTTGTAACTTCTTACACATATAAATCATTGTGGGTCGGTGTCCCATGCACGCTCTCGTGTGGCTACTCTGTTCAGACTCAGACTCCAACACAAACTACAGTGAAGCACCAAAACCTCTTGGTTGTATCTAGTGAAGCCCGTCTGTTAAACAGTGTTGGCCGCGGTCGGAGGACGCGGGGGAGACCGTAGCTTTGGTCTCCAGGACTGGAGTCTCTGCTGTACTCTGCTCCTCTGCCTGCCTGCCTTCACTCACACACCGCGTTCGTTCTCGCTATTTCGCTCCACTCTGATGTGCATGCTGCTCACTCCACACTGCAGAAGAGTTAGTTTAGCTCTGAGAATATCTAGTGAATGTACAGTGGACGTTTGTGCAGAAATAACTGCTGCAGCTCCTCCAGACCAACAGAGGTTTCCCGTGTCTTGTGAAGTGACGGGGCTCCGCAGAGAGAAACGTTATCGTCTCCCACCAAAACTCCGGCGTCTCCCCTGTTCCCTCCGGCCGTGGTCGGGAGGCTGAGGCAGGAAAAGCCAACACTAGGATCAGCATTGATTCATGGAGAGACCTTGGTCTGGTCAGCTAACATTACTGTCAAGCAGCTGAAATATAGAGTGACATTGTGCTTTTAGCTGACGTGTGTCGCCTCACTGTTTTGAGCGATGCTCGTTCATGTCTATGTAGAGCGAGCACAAGCGCGAGCAATAGGACGCTGACTTTCGTTGACTTAACGGCCACAGGTGAAGCTGTTAACAAGACATTTCTGATTCTTACATAGTCTCTTTAACATGTTGTATCTCATTTGTTTGAACCAAACACAAATAGAAATGTTAAAACAACTATTTGTGGTTTCCCAGGGAGTTACGTACCAGAACTATTTTCTTGGCTAACAACTGGCGGGTGGAGCGACTTCCTGGAGTCACCGCGAGGCTATAAACTGTTTACATTTCTGTTTACGTAGAAAATAAACAAACATGATGTGTTAATCATTGACCTTTAGAGGTGTTAGTAAACAGAGCAAGGCTATCTGTTTCCCCCTGCTACAGGTCTTTATGCTAAGCTCTTTTAAACCCACTGTATACCACCTGTCCAGCAGCAAACAGCGTGTTCTGCTGCCCCCAAGTGGTCAAAAAACTCAGTTAAAGCAGCTGTAACTGGTCTTGACTGGTCGATGTACCAGCGGGCAGCAGTCAGGGTGAACTCGGGTGAACTGGAATATTCTGATCTGTGTGTTCAGATCAAAGTCGCATTTGAATGATTGATTATGTGATTCAGATAATTCAGATTTTTTTCCATTTATGATATATCACTTGACGCTTGAGCTAATATCAGATGTGCATTTTCACTTCCATGATATATATAATGAAATTGACTATATCAGGATAAAAATAATAATAATGTACTGTATGTAATGCATATGAGCAAAAATATCTGTACTGGGTCACCTTAACCAGATGATGTTAAACTAAAACGTCCCCTTGTTAAAGTTTCACATTCAGAAGCCATTTTTTGTGTCCCATCATGAGCTAAAAACAGTTCTATTACTATCTGATGCATTTTAGAGAAATGTGTCAAATGTACGACGGCGTATTAGGGCCATTGTAGGTACAAACATAATAATTATGGAGCTGGGGGAAGGGGGTAATATATAGTAAAAACTCAAAATGTCCACGGTTAAAGTCATAAATTTACAAGCAAAAACTTGGATATTCTCTGAAATTAAAGTGGCAAATTTATGAGAAAAAAAACACAAATTTGCAAGATTATAAAGTCGAAGATTTACAAGAAAAAAACAACTAGTGGATCAAATTTAGAAACCCAGATGGAAAATCCCCATTTCAGCCATAAACATATTTTGGTTTTGCAGGTAAATGACTTGTAACTTTAATTGTAATTAAAGAGATGCAAACATTGTTTTGCATTTTAATTTTTTTTTCTGACAGATGAATATTTAATTTTGCACTTTAACTTAATGAACGTCACATCATCACTGGACAACGAGCCTCATTCATTCGTCAAAGAAAAAAAAAAAAAGATTTCTATAAAGTAACTCCGCTTTCTTTTTAGCAAATATTTTGCAGCTTTTGGTTGAATATTAATATTTGTGAATGATTTAAAAACATAAGTTATCACACAGATGAATAGTGTGTTGCAGCTTATACACAATATGTTCTGCTCATTTACTAAAGTTAATGAGGCTGAAGCTGCAGATCGTCTGTGGACACGTTGGAGTGTGAGAACAGAAACGTCCTCTACCTGAAAGCCGAGCCGATCGATCGTCAGACGGACGATTCAACAGGAAATAAAGACGGCGATCATCATAACCACTTTTATACGTTAAGTCTCTACATGAACAAACTTTATCGGTGTGCAGTTCTTTTTTCTTTTTACATTATGCCATGTAATATGAAGTCGTAACAGATTTATCATTGTGAAGTTTGATTTTGCTGTACAGATAAAATTTGTCAATTTAATAAAACTGTCTGCAGATTTTCATATCTTTGGCTCAACCGGAGTTTTTCTTTTTAAATATTCATGTCCTGGGCCTTTACAAAGGTGGGGGGTTTGAAAGTACAGGAACTTTCGTGGGGTTTGCAGGACAGCCTTAACCGCCATCTTTCAAATGCAGCCACAGCGTTAGTTTTTAGTTTGGCCATCGTGCAGGGCTTCGACACATCAGAATGGAGTTACAGTGGGCCGACGTCCAAGTCCAGGTCTTATTGAGCATGCTGAAGACAAAATGTGACGTATGCATGTATATGTCAGAGGCAAATGTACTTTTCACTCTAGATACTAGTTACTTTACAGATTCAGATCAATATTATAATCAACAAATAAACTATGATGTAATATTATAGATTAAGATAAAATGTTATTGATCCCCAGGGAGGAAGTCACAAGCTACTGTACCCAGTAGTATATAAAGTAGTTAGAATTAGCTCAGTCTTTACCACCTTTATCATTACAATCGTGTACACAGTAATGCATCAATATTAGAATCCAGTAAGATAATATAGATGATTCTGAAATATTGCATTCGGCATAATGAGTACTTTTATTTTTGGTACTTACTTTTGGCTAATACTTTAAGACTATTCTTAAAGATTTGAATGCAGGACTTTTACTTGCAACAGAATATGTCTACATTGTAATATTACTACTTTACTTAAAGCTGAAGTAGTTGAGATTAGAGCAAATATGAATCAAAAAAGTTATTTTTATAAAACGGTCACTATATCGTGACAGTAGTACAACAAAAATCATGTTCCTCTGTGTCCTCCGGTGCTCCTAATGGCATCTGCAAGATTTCACAGACTGGAGGAAAACAAGCAGTCCAAACGGTCAAACTAGGCAGCGCTGATCAAATATGAATCAATATTCTGTTACGTTAATGTCTATTTCTCTCCTCAGATGTTCTCAGAATCATCTTGTAGTGCACGGTTTAGCTGGAAATGAGAAAGTTTGTGACGCCGCCGCAATTGTAAAATCTGGTGAAGGAACGACAAGTACCGGTCACATGACCGTAGCACAGCCAATAGGAACGCTCTCTCAATAAGGTTAGATGTTCTAAAGCCTGAAAACAGAGCCATGAGGAGGAGCAGAAGTCTAGTTTTCTCTCAGAACACTTGAATTACAATATACTGAAAGGTTATTATGGGATTTTTTCCAAAGGATGCCAAAAATATACTGACTACTGCAGCTTTAAGTAGAAGATCTGAATACTTCTTCCACCACTGCTGTCAGATAATAACTAAAAGTCTAAAAATAATAAAATCAGCATAAGATGTTATCTGAGTGCAGGTTGAACCACCAGATGGCACTACTGTCATTTATCTCAAACTCTCTGGACCAGGTGCCACCTCATCACACCAAAGCACCCAAACACCACCTGCTGACAAACTGAGCCCGAACACACGATGCTGACAAACTGAGCCCGAACACACGCATCATTTGAACAGGTGACTGTCTGGAACCTGATAAAAGGTCACAGGTCATATTGATTTCTTTGAGTCTCTGGCTTCTGTTGCCTCTTAATGGGTCTTAATTGTCATTTTCTGTTTTAAACAAATAATTGATTTATCGTCAACACACACAGAGGGAGAGAGACTTCGTTCTCTGCTCAGGTAGACATTACTCCTCTATATCTTTACATAGACAATAGTTGTTTGCCGCTATATTAATGCTCTGAATGTCGTATAGAGAACCTTTAACTACGACTCCCAAGATGCATTTCTGCAAGAAACATTCAATCGCTGAGTTTAAAATTCTCTGACGTGTACTGCTAATGGCATGTGGTAACTTCCCGTGTCCCATTCAGATGATTTCAGCAGCTGGACCAGCTATGGTTCCATGTTTTGTTCTTAATTGCAACAATGAAACTTATTTTTCAATATTTTTGTTGTCATCTTTATTTATTCACGGGGAAGCTGTCCAGTACAACCACCGTCTGATCTTCTGGCCAATGAGCAGTGGAGCTGTTGGGGTTAAGGGCCTTGCTCAAGGACACCTCAGTGGTGGTAATGAGGGAGGGGCAAGCGCTGCTTTTCACTCTCCCCGCCCGCATTTATCCTGCTGGTCAGGGAGATTGAACAGACAATATTCCGGTCACAGGCTCGCTTCTCTGACCTCACCGCTGCCCAACTGCCCAATGAGCCTTGGCCTCCATTGCTATGGAGAAGAAGCGAGGCAGAGGTAAAAAATCAGAGCTGAAGCAAATTCACAATTCAAAATGCTTTGTTTTTGCAGCAGAGAACAAAATGCTGCGCCAGAGTTGCTGATTTCATCCAGAATTGACCCAGAAACTAAACTGAAGTGAACAGAACAGATTGAGTTTTCTCATTTAGACTTTTTATGAAAGAACAGTTGTTAATCTGATGATTCAACCGAGTTGCATGCCGTGAGACTGAGTCACATAACATTGTCCTTCAGGAAAAATTAATGGGACTTGAACCAGGGGGGCCTAAAATATCTCCTAGTTGCCAACTCTATACTTACCTGTAATCTCTGCAGGATACTATATGAATTACTACAGTATGAATTACTACAGTATGAATTACTAAAGTATGAATTATTACAGTATGAATTACTACAGTATGAATTACTACAGTATGAGGGCAAAAGAAAGTCTGTAAAACCTCCAACTACAGAAAGCTCTTTATTGTTGCTTCCCACTTTATGCTCTTAACATGTTATCAATTTAGAAAGAAAAGGAAAGAAAAAATTTGCAGCAGCATAGCATTAATTATCTCTATTTGAACCTCTCTCATTATTCAGACGTCTACGTGGGTTAGCTGTAGCGATACTCAGATTAGCAGGACAGAGGAGGCTCCCTCACACACAAACCACAAACTTAAACATGAAAAACCCCAAAAACCAGACAGAATATTATGACTTATTTCAGATGTTTGAGGTGCGTGTGCGTCATGATCGCAGCACAGCAAAACAAATCTTGCAACAAACCACCTTCCACAGATTAAATGACCCAAATAGAAACAGTCAACTTCACTCTCCCCGCCTCATAGTCAGCATCAAAATGAAAAATGATTGTTAAATTAAAGAGAATAAATTAGAAAGTAAAGAAGTTGACTGTAAAAATGCTATTCTTAAAAAAGAAACGGGTAGCAACAGTTTACACCGTCCATAATCAAAATCTGAATAGAAACAGACAGCTATCACATAAAAAAGGAAAGAAAGTGAATTCAGTGTCACACCTAAAAACCTACAAAATAACCCAAGCATACCGTCGTCGAGCTAAATGAGCCAATCACAAGTTAAAACAAGTCCAAGTAACGAGTAAGAGTCTACTGGTTTCTACTGGTTTCTACTGGGATCAGACTGGAGGTGGTCATCGGGCGGCTGCCGTTCCTCAGTCAGACAGCAGGGCGGTGCCGTAACGTTTCAGGCCTCGCTGACTAAGGCACTGACAGTCTTTCATTGGGTTCATTTCATCTCTTTGATTCAAGCAGGAGCCACAACAGCTGAGTGGAGAGGATGATGAAGATGAAGAGCTGCAGTTTCTCTAACGGCCACTAGACGCTGAATCAAAGACTGCACTGAAATATAATGAAAAATGTCCCAAATTCTCTTTTTAAATGATTTTTTTCCCCACAAGAAGTTGATTTGATTTAATGATGAGAATACTAAGGCTTTAAGAAATAGTTTGACATTTTGGGAAACACGCTTATTTACTTTCTTGTGGCGTGATAAGGCCTTTGAGCACCAAGTCTGTATTTTTCATCCGAAATTGTCGCACGTTTAAGAATAAATATGAGCTCATGTTAAGATCTGACAGCAGTGATTGTGCTTTAGGCAGCTAAACGATAGCTTCTTGCTAATGTCAATCATTCATTAGCCCCTTTGGGACTAGCACTATCCATTGCACCCACGGAATTAATTCACTATTGTTTCATATTGTGAATTTTCGCAACAAACAGAAAAATAAAACGCATCAGACTCGGTGTGCGAGGTTTCTGCGGTTTCTTTTAAAAAAAACACAGTAAAAATAGGGTATTGGTGTGTGAAGACCTTTAGATGTGAACCTCTCATATCTCATACAAGTTTCCAGCCAGCGGCTGGTTAGCTTAGCATAAGGACTGGAAACAGCTAGCCTGGCTCTGACCAAAGGTAACGAAACCTGCCTAGCCTTCTCAACACTGGAGTTGTTACTGTTAGCAGTCATAGTTTGAACCTCAGAGTGCTTCTTGCTTGTAGCTTGTAATTGACTTGTTAAATCAAAGAATGAGATATTTCCTAAAGCAGTTGTTCTGCTGCTGGTTGTTGTGTCGTTTTACTGACTCCACTGTGAGTTTCACGGCGATCCGAGCCGTAGAAGTGCTCACGGAACATTTGCAAAAGAATTAATGGGACTTTCCGTAAAAATTCCAGCCTTCATGCTAAGCTAAGCTAAGTTACCGGGCTGTGGCTTTAGCCTTATATGACATATGAGATTGGTATCCATCTTCTCATCTAACTCTGCTAGAAAGTCAATAAGCTTATTCCACAAAATGTCAAACTATTTCTTTCATAAGTTTCAGGGTGTGTTTGATTGACAGATGTTTCAGCCAATCACAGTCAGTCATGGCAGTAGCTCTCACTGCTGCTCCTCTCAGGTTTTGTCCTCTTTGATTAAATCTCTTTTTCTGACTCTAGTAACTGAAAATGATGGCAGCGAGCAGAAAACCAATAATCCAGAGTTTGATAAAAACATCCCGTCAGAGAACTTGCGTCCATGTTTTTCTACAGTGTCTGTTGGTGTTGATCTCTGGAGACTTCTCTCTGTTGTTTGAAAGAAGCTTTACAGGCAATGTCGTTGACCTCGGGCTGAGGAAACAGCAAGCCACAACAAGTGTCGGATTTTCAGAAAACGCAGCTCAAACAACAGAAAAACAAACAAAGTCAGTGAGGAGTTTTACAGTCAGTAACCAAAAACTGTCTGCTTTCACCGTCTACGTGTCAGCACTAATAGCTTCTGATTGGTCCTGGCATCTTGAGTGTAGTTGTACCATTGGCTGGGCGACCAAAGGGGGCAGGCCATCAGGAGGCAGTGACCTGGACGTAGTTGGCGGGGTAGAGGCCCACCTGGCCGCTGCTCAGCTGTCCTTTACACCAGCCCTGCTCGTCCTCCTCCCCCATCCTCAGCAGCTCCTCGCCTGGAGGAAAGACAATGGGCAGACATGTTAAGTACTGAAAGTGGAAGGAAGCATTCAATCGTGATAAAGATAACCAAAACTAGAGGAGAAGAGGCCACCTGTCCAATCAGTGATCTGGTCCTGGTTCAGGATAAGCAGAGCTGAGCTCAGCTAAGCTTTTCCAAACTAAGGTCTCTCCCTCTGGGGTCCCATCAGGTTTCATTAACTCGGGTGTCCCTCTGACCCCCCCATGAAGCACAACCGCCTGCAGAGGACGGACTAAAGCTCCACAGAGGTTAAACCACAGCCAACCAGGAGCTGAGCAAAACTCAGAGGAGCGCCTTGTCATAATGACAATACCACTGGTCCACCTTAACAGCCCATCTTAAGCGAGCCTGAGCCAAAGTTGTGGTTAATTTCAGGGCTAACTCTTCAGTTGAAGCATCAGTAGGCCAGATCGGAGCAAATATGATTCAAAAAAGTTAGTTTTATAAAGCAGTCGCTATACCGTGACAGTAGTACATGAAACAGGTAACCTAAAAAATATCATGTTCCTCTGTGTCCTCCGGTGCTCCTAACAGCATCTGCAAGATTTCACAGACCGGAGGAAAACAAGCAGTCAGAGCTGATCTGAGGTCTGCTGTCCAGCTGCCGTCTATGAGAGCCGGCTATCAATCACTCTGAACTCCAACCAAACAGTCAAACTAGGCAGCTCTGATCAAATATGAATCAATATTCTGTTACGTTAATGTCTATTTCTCTCCTCAGATGTTCTCAGAATCATCTTATAGTGCACGGTTTAGCTGTAAAATGAGAAAGTTTGTGACGCCGCCACCATTGTGAAATCTGTTGAAGGAACGCCAATTACCGGTCACATGACCGGAGCACAGCCAATAGGAACGCTCTCTCAATGAAATTACCTGTGATTGGTCAAAGTCTCCCGTCACGGGGCTAGATGTTCTAAAGCCTGAAAACAGAGCCATGAGGAGGAGCAGAAATCTAGTTTTCTCTCAGAACACTTGAATTACAATATGCTGAAAGGGTATTATGGGATTTTTGCCCAATGATGCCAAAAATGACTGCCTACTGCCACTTTAACAGACTATGGCAAGCAAGACACGGGAACTTGTCTTGTGTCTTGAGGAGTTGTAGCATTTCTTCACTGACAGCCTAAACTGTACACACACTGCACTGCGATGTTCATAGCTATTGTGTTACCTTCATACTCGTTGTCAGTCCGTCACAAACACACGCTCCCTCGCACTCTGTCCGTCTGTCTGTACCACACACCGACACTCGTGTTAAGTTATTCCTTAAAGGAGTTTGCTACTTGTATAACACATTTTAGTTTAAAAACATGTCAAAAATACATAATTCCCAAATGCTTAGGCCTGGCTGGCCGCCAGGCTTGCAATACAGTGGCAGAAACCCTGAAGGTGGTTGCTAACAAATGGCTAAATGAGGCTACAGAGGTTGTCGGGGAAGTTCACATTCATCACGCCAAACACTGATTTTCTCTCCTTTGTTTATGACTTAAGAACAGGTGAAAAAAGCTTTTGCCAGGATAATCTTAAACTCCTGTCATATCTTTTTCATCTGGAAAAAACAAGTGGGGAAATAACATTTGTCGAGCGATTTTTTTTTTGTCAGTGTTTGTTGTTGTAATACTCATTTGGACCACAAGAGGCTGAAGTGCACCACTACCCCATGTTCTAAATAGGACTAAAAGCATTCATGTTTTCTTCCAGGTGAGTTTTCATTTCTCAATGCAGTCCAAACACAAGGTACATACAGTATATTGTGTGTTAGCAAGTTATGTAAATTAAAACATGAATGCTTTTAGTCCTATTTAGAACATGGGGTAGTGGTGCACTTCAACCTCTTGAGTCCAAAATGAGTATTACAACAACAACTTTTTTACCTACCTGGTTCACAGATTTAAAAAAATGAAGGATCTTAGAAAGGTGATCCTAACAAAACGTTTTTTACTCACCTGTCCTTAAGTCATAAACACAGGAGAGAAAACTATTTAGATTAGACTTTGAATTTATTTAATTATTTTTTCTCACTTGCCTCTCAGGGCTTCCGTATCATACAGGTGCATTGTGCAATTAAATGTATATTGTGAGTAAAAAACTCTTTGTTTTTGCTCAAATTGAGCTTATATGGGTCTACTTGGTTTGGCTCAGCTGAATTCTCTCGCCCCCCTCTAACCGTGACAAAATAGGTAAGACTCCATGGTCTAATAAAAACTCTTTGGATCTATACGAATCACACGGGTGGCGAGAGGCTTAGAGTTTGCAGGTACAAATGGAGTTACTTTTTAAATATAGGCTCATATCTTCCAAGCATCAGACTATACAGTACACACAGAGAAATGAACAATGCTTGTCATTTGATTAAAGAGGTAATTTTCCCCTACATGAAAAAACTAATGTGTGTATTTGAAAGTAAATACTTCATGCCTACACAGCGAATACTGACAGTGATTCATCAAACAACAAAGTGCATTGATAAACTGAAGTCTGTTGTTTTATTCTGTCTTTTCACCAAACTGTATTTCAGTTTTCACAACTGTGTTGTGTGTAAAGTCCTTTTTACATAAAGGTGACTTTACTGGATTTACCTGACAGATGAAGGAATGTTTATTGATCGGATTATTCTAATGATAATCCCTCAAATTAGGATGAAACATACAATTAGTATTCTTGATATATAAAACATCCAGTGGATGAGGAAGATAAAACCACTCAGAGAAGGTTTTTATTTCCAACAAGAATAATAATTGTGTGAGTATTTAATAAAGAGTTTCTCATTTTACACTAAAAGAGAAACTCAGAGCAGCAAGTTATTCTATCAAAATAAAAGCATCAATCCTCCGACCGTCTGTTCTGAAACGCTTCTCAAAATGCTGTTATTTCCAAACAGAACAGATGATGTGAAGCTGCTCACACTTCACAGCTGCACACATCTGTCCACATCATGCAGAGTTACAGCAGAAAAACACAGTTCTCGTGTTAGCAGCCATTTTACATTTGACACTTTTGCAATACTGATCAAATTAAAGTCACAGAAACAAGTCCTTTTTATATGTTATATATGACGTCAACTTTTAGAGTTCAAAGATGTAAAAAATGTTTTAGTTTCACAAATTGTGTGTCCATTTCTTGATGGCAGCCAAATGAGAAAGCAGCTTTCATTTCCTGATCTACTGCAGCTGAAACATTTTAGGTCTATTTGTTTATTCATTTTACAAAAGCTGAGCTGGTTCTGTGACTCAGAATCATTAATGCAAGACTCATAAACGTACAGCGACCAGCCCAACAGGTCACGGTGATGACTGACATGCAAACTAAGGTAAGATGTAACAGGTGTGTCACCTTACACCTTACAGTCTTACTGCATTTGATCATCTGTCCTCATGTCTGAAACTCTGTGTTTGACATGAATGTGTGTGTAAATGTGTGAAGTAGAGGCATCACAAAGTGAACAAAAAGAAATAAGTGTCTTTTTGGACATTTTCAGGCTCTGAAATATAAACTGTTTTTCTTCTAGGGTGTAAGACTACAGTATATACTGCATGTTTGTGAAGCTGCAATTTCATACAAATGTGCAAATCAGTTGTAAAGTTGATATAAAGGAGTTCATTTTCTCATTGAAAAACTCATTGATTGTGTGGTGGACACAATGTGGAGAACACGTGTAACGAGATGCAATCTCAGTAGTATAGTAGACTGATTCACCTGTAAAGGGCCTACAATGTTTGCACTTGTTTTTGACACTGTTGGATTATACTGATTTTATTTCTATTTGCTTTTCTATAGTTTTTAAACTGGTTATCTCAAGATTACAACTGAATCATCTCTTAGAGCTTGTAGGATCTATTTCTAGGGGCTTATTTGATTTTATGCATGCAGTCTTGATAGGGTAGAGGTAAATGTGATTATTGCTATTTAACGTATGTATACATTGATGGAGTGTTTGCCTATTGGCATTTTGTGAGGCCTTGTTGTATTAATTATGGAGGTTTCTATTTATTTATTGGTGCTGATCTCTCATTGCCATGTACATATATACTTATAGATTAATCTACATCTGTAACCTGCAATATTTGGGAGACATCTTTTTGAGAATGCAGTTTAGCCATTCATTTTATAAGGATCTACCCATCTAATGTAAAGCATTTTGGTGCACATTTATGATTTTCTAGCTCCATATATGATTTTGGTGATTGCTATTGAGTAAATAAATGTTTGGTATTTATGCCTTCCTATTGCATGTGAGGAATGTAATTTGTGATTGGATGCATACTTGCAGCCACTCCCTATTTAAGATGGCTTCTCATTGTCATGAACTATTTGCCCGATGAAGGTCTAGCACCAAAATGTCTCAAATAAATGTATTTTTAAAAGGTAGACAATGTGCAGGAATTTGTTGCAACTTATTTTTACAGGGTGGTATTGACTTTTAGCAGAATATCTGAGTACTTCTTCCACTTCTGGCTCTTTTAGACAAATAGTTCCACACTAGGTTTTGTCCTTGAAATGCAGCTGAAGACTTTTCATTGTTTCTTTCTGTTTTGCACATTTGATGAAATGACAGAAGTCATAAAACTAAAACTGATCAATCAAACCAAATATCACCCCTCTCCTCTGTGATGCCTGGAAGCATTAGTAGCTGTTAATACCTGCTTTAAAGCTGAGCTCATCGGCCTCCTGGCCCGTGTAATCATAGAGCGCTCGGACTCGCACCCCCTCTACCTGATCCTCCTCATCCTCCGCCTCCCCCACGCCGTTCACCGCCAGCACCTTCTTAGGACTCTCCTCGTCTGACCAGTCTGATGAATAATCTTTCACCCTGAGAGAGGAGAGACAGGAAGTCACACAGACACAAATATGCAGAGTAGGAAATTTTGTCTCTTTGACAGAAAAATCATTTGTTTCACTGACGCCTGAATGCAGCATCACAAGTTATAGAAACATACAATCATTATCATCAATAAAGGTGTTGATACTTTGAAACCTTTACTTTGAAATCAATTGTATGTTCTTAAGCACTAAATATTCAAGTTAAATTAGTTTCAATAGAAACGTAAATAAAGTTGCAACCTCGTATTCGGCTGTAGCCCCATTTTCTCAGTTTTTACCGTACATCACATGTACCTCTTTAAACTCAATATGCCCCAACTCAGGTGTTGTAAATACACTAATCGAGGCTCTGCAGCTCCGTCACACATCTCCTGGCAACCACAGCTGTTGTCATCATGGACATCCAGTGGAGAACAGAGTAAGTGTGTGAAAATGTCTAAGTGGTGGAGGTTCAGGCACCACAATGAGTTTATGGAATGCCAGTGAGCTCACAGAGGAGACCACTCTTAGTTTGGAAACCAAGTTATAAGACATAATAACAGAAGAGTAGGAAGCTGCTGATGGGTGCACAGAAAGTCACTATAGATGTCTGGAGACATTTTCTAGCTATTCTCTTTGAGTGTCCGCACCTTAAACTGTGAAATGTACAGCATGCACTACATAGTACCATCAGAAATCCCCTCCATGGATGGGGGGGGAGGTGCAGGTGCAGTGGCTTAATCTGACAGCTTTCTAGCTACTAATTAGAGTGCATTATGTACATTCCTGTATGTACAAGGTAAATTAAAGTATGGCTGCCTCTCATGCAGCTCAGGTTTATACTTTCACCTATCCTCCGGAGCAACCTTTGTGTGGCTAAAACTTGGCGTTGGATTGAGTCCTATAATGAAACATGGTAATAATGATGGTTTTAGTTAGTCTGCAGCAGACGTGGAGGTGTCCTCCTCCTACCTGCCGGTGTCCAGGGTGATGGGACTCGGTGGGACGTCGTCTCCACCTGAGGAGACGATGTTGGTGAGGGTGACCACGTTGTCCTCAGAGTGTCCACCTCGCTCCTTCCTGCTAATGGAGCGGCTCGCCTCCGGAGACCACTCCTGCACACACAAATCAGATCAATTGATCGAATTAAAGGGGAACTATGTAACTTTTTAAAGTAGAAATAACACATTATTCTTTTTACAGATTAAAAGTATTCCATACAATCAATTCAATACTCTCAGGGGTTTTGCTGCTACAGCCTCACTTGGTCTGGTGTGACCAGCTGCATATAGTACTGTAGCTATAACGTAAGCACACTTTTAATAGATATTGATGAGCACTGACATTACAGAGTGTCCATTTGCTGACTCACCAAATGATGATGTCTGTAAAGCAAATGACTTCAATGCGCCATTATCCTATGATTGTTACTTGTGGCTGCTGTTCAGCAACAGCTACATAGTTTTGAAATTCTGAAAATTCGGATTTACAAAATTCAAAGTCAAATTTCAGAAACACACACACGCAATACTAATTTATATGCGACATGATTGCATTTGAAGTCAAAGTAAATTTGCCTGAGGTGGAGCAAATTGACTGCACAAGTTGAAAATGTTTAAATTACTATTGAGCTGAAAATTGGTGCTTGGGGCTTCATGAATCCAGCGTTACTTATTGTACAGAGAGCGACTGGAGGAGAAAAAGAAAAGGAGTCCCAGCTGAAGTCAGTCAGAGGCTAAGTTGCCAAACAAACACATAAACATGGTCGGTTGCTAGCGAGCCTACAGCTAATGTTTACAGTCTCTCTTCTTTTCTGTCTACTGTAAACTAAATGTCCCCTCGGGGGACAATAAAGATATAGAGGCCAAGAACACAAACATACAAGAGGACATGGGACATTCATCACAACAGTTACAGTGGAATATCCATATCCTGTACAAGATCAACATTTCATATTTCATGTGCAACAATGTCTGTCTACTACTATATTTGTATATATTTAGCTTTTCTATGGTTTACTTATTATATCTTTATTGTTTACTTATTATTTATTATATCTTGTTTTGCTGTTTACTGATGCCTCTTGTTGTTTGCACGATCCCCTTGCTTCCCGCTGCTGTAACACTGCAAAATCCCCCTCTGAGGGACTAATAAAGGATTATCTTATCTCATCTCATCATACAGCAAACAACCAAGTAAAAATAAGATGTATCTGTCCGTTCAAAATGTCAAACCATTGCAATAGTAGCCATGATAAAGTGCTGCTGAGCAGTGCAGTCAAGTCAAGGTTCTGTATAAATGTAGCACATCTATTGCACTAGGAATAAATGAAAATGTATACCCGTTACTGTTACTTTGACCTGGAGCTCAGCCCAGAAAGATGAAGAACAAATTCCTCCAAGAGTGGGTGGTCCATCGTGCCTTATGCAAAATTTGCCTGTCATAGATATCTGCTAAAGAAAGCCGCTGCGTGCCAATTATTTTGCTGGCTACTTTAATACTCTTGGACAAATGCTTTTTGTTTTGCACTTTAAGGTTCCCATACCAAGAAATCAAACAGAAGGTTCAAATGGACTCAATAAAGGATTTGTAAAATAAAACCATCAGTGTTTTGTCCACATTAAAAGTATTGAGTTTGTGCAGAAAGTAAAGTCTCTGCAGGCCCTTTATGCCGATTGCAAATGTGTTGAGATCGTGGTTCAAGTTCTTGTCGATCACTGTTCCCAGGTACTCGTAGCTTTCAACCGTCTGAGCACTACTCTAAGTATAGTTGAGAAGGTTGTGCGAGAGGTTTTCCTGAAGTTGATGGCCATATCTTTAGTCGGTACATTGATGGTTCATCAGTCAAATTCATTCAATTCTTACAAGTTCTCTAGTATTTATATTCCATTCAGAGGATTTATAATCTCGTGATAAACTGCAGCATTTTCTAATACAGAAAATAATCAAATATACGTAAGCTTATTTTTGGAAAACTATAATAAATTAAAATTGCAACTTATTTAATAAAATTAAAACAAAACAAAAACAGCTGCTGTGATGATATGTTGCTAGGGCAATAAAGTAGATGTGTTTCTGTTTTAGTGACCACACACACACTCTTTGTCCATAATAACAGAAGTAGGTGGCTGGGGTTACAGTTACTGGTAACAACCTCCAAACTATCAGCACTACAGGAGGTGTGTGTGTGACCCAAATGTCCCCACAAGTATAGAATGAACACAACACACATGCAGTCTGAACCATTCAAAAAGGATACAGAGTGAGGTCATTTTGTTGCTCCTCTCTCTTAAAAAGCCTTACATTTTAAAGGTATACGCACAGCAGAGGAGCTAAAGTTGAAGTTATGAATGAATATATTCAACAGAAAGTCCTCACAAGTACAGATATACTGTGTGTGTGTGTGTGTGTGTGTGTGTGTGTGTGTGTGTGTGTGTGTGTTGGGACAATGGCTCTCTGTGTACGTGGCGCTGTGGGAACGCCAGGAGATTCCTCAGAGGACAGAAGAGATTCATTTCTTTATGCCAACATTTCTCTTTCTCTCTCTACATTTATTTTTCTATTCTGAAAGAACTGTGGAAGATAAATAGTGTTCACTTTGTCATTACAGCAAAGATTCTCCTCAAGTATGAAGAAAATCTTTCGTATTTGCACCGTTTTAAAACTTTCCACAAACTGTCAAACTTTGAACTTAACATACTTCCTGATCTGTACAGAGAACATTGGCCTGAAACCAAATAATCACCTGACTGTCACCAGACTTCCATGACAAAAACACATGAATTATCCTTTAAGCTTTTTGTGTTGTATACTGACTCACTGTACAGGCCAAGATTGTCACACTGATATCCAAAATGGCATTCATAAGCAGTATATAAATGTTTAATACATAGTTTTTCACACACTATAATGTAGTTGTAAGCAGATATAAGTATTTATTAATGTATTTCTCAACAGCGACAACACACAAGTGGAGAAAACAGATAATGAGTGAAAAGTAAAACACAGTTGTAATACTATAAAATATGTCTTCATGGGAGAAATTGCAATTGTTCCCAAATACTGTACATACAACTACATCATAGAGTGTTATAAATAAAGTATTAAATGTTTATATGGTGCTTATGAATGCCAAATAGGGGGACTTTAAGTATTGCTCCAGAAATAGGATTGGGTATCAAAAAAACGGTTCTGAATTCACAAGATTCCAAATCAGCTTACAGATTCCTGAAGGCAAAGATTAGACCGTGCACACACAGAGGTGAGACCAATCAGGCCCACCACTCAGAAGTGTAGCTAAAGCGAAAGACAGTAGTGATATGGTGAAATGCAATCACCACATGAAAACACTTTGAAGCTAGCTTCAAAGAAATGATTTGACATGTTAGATTCAAACATGTCAGGTCATTTCCTGCAGCCCCTGAATCGGATCATGGTTGCATATAAAATCAAGTTTTGTGTGTAGTGTAACACAGCCCATATTCTACCTCTAGATGGAGAGATGGGTTGTATTTTTCTTTAATTTACATGAAGAAGCATTTATGGCATCAGTGGTTTACTGGTAAGAATTTCAGTAAAGTTTGGCAACAGGTCAAAATACACCGAGTTTCCAGTTGACATGGTCCACCGAACTAAAACTAATGCAGTCTAATACAACAGTCCTGCAATAACTCCTACTATCATGAAGGGTATAGAGCTCAACAGTGAGGTTTTGGAAGTGAAAATCTCCTTAATATTCTGAATCAAGCATTTTGATAATTAGCCATAACATCATAACCATCCAAGTTGGACTTTAGTTTGGATTGTGAAACGATGGTATATGCTCCTGTAGAAGCCACAAGTCTGTATGGTATCAACCTTGTTTGAAAAAAATAAATAAAAGTTTTATTTGCGATGTCATGGAGAAGTACTACACTACCCACAATCCTAAAGTATAACAGCAACGTCTCCGATTGGTGGAGCTCGCTGTTACCATGGAAATGTGTACGTCACCCGCCAACGGCTAGTGAAGGAGCAATGTCTGCTCCAAACCGGACCAACATGGCGGCTCGTTTGGAAACTTTCTCTTATATTACAAAAACAGTTTACCGAAATGTGTTTCTGGAAACATCTGAAGCGACAAATAAGACATGCAGTTGCTGAATCTGTCGTCATTTCAGATTGACAACGGTTAGTTTAAACATCTTTCAGGAGTTTCCGGAGGCAGCGAATCACCATTCACAATGGTTTATGGGACAGGTAGTTCCTTCACTCTTACAATAACTATGTGCACAGTCTCGTACCTTTGCCTTCTTTTTTTGTTTTCCAAATGTTTTTGTTCTGAATCAAATTTTTTATGGTGAAGATTCATCTTGTAGCTGGTTGGCTTGGTTACATGGTTAAAACTCTTTATATAAGGATTTATAAACTGTAAACTGTTCTTCCTGAGGAGGCTCCAGTCTTTCAATGTGTGTAATAGGCTGCTGCAGATGTTTTACCAGTCTGTAGTAGCCAGTGTACTCTTCTTTGCTGTGGCATGTTGGGGGTTGGGGGGGGGGTAACACCAACTCAAGGGATGCCAACAAACTAAACAGGCTGGTGAGGAAGGCTAGCTCTGTGGTTGGATCTGAACTGGACAATCTGGAGGTGGTGGCAGAGGGGAGGATGAGGAGAAAGCTGGACGCGATCCTGGATAACCCCTCCCACCCCCTCCATGATGAGCTAGTCAAGATGAGGAGCACCTTCAGCCACAGACTCATCCCCCTCGGGACAACACAAAGCGCCTGGGTCAGTCCTTCATGCTGGTAGCCATCAGGCTCCACAACCAAGGCTGACCCCCATATAAGAACTATGAGGACTTTAAGAAGTTTAAACATGCACTATCTGCCTTTAAACATGCACTATCTACCTTTAAACATGCACTATCTGCCTTTAAACATGCACTATCTACCTTTAAACATGCACTATTTGCAACCATCTTGGACTCTAACCACTGGCGCACTTTACTCTCTTCACTCCGTTTGCTGATGTTGCTGCTTTGACACCTGAATTTCCCTCCGGGGATTAATAAAGGTTCATCTTATCTTATCTTATCTTATGAAACATCAATGGAGTGAATGAATGGTAAATTAAATTCACTTCTGTAACCGGAGCACGGTCACTGTTGAGCTCTACAATGTTCAGTTTTTATTTCAGCAGTTTCAGAGCTGTTGGTTCAGTTTTAGAAGATGTAGTTTGTGCTGCTGTTGAATTGCACTGCCTCTTATACCGAGAGGTGTTTATAATATTTTGTCTACCCTCATCGATATGAATGAGAGGCAGACCTCCTCTCTGGTATTTACACCAGTTAATAACAGATAAAGAAACTGCTCATTCAATCCAGGCTTCATTTGTTCTGCATAGATTTTAAAACATGTGGAAGTTTGGGCCAATACATTTTTTACAGTTGTTTAACCTTAAATGAACAAAACTGCAGCTCTGAACTGACTGAATTATGTTCAGCATCATGTTACCACTTGACAGGTTTTGTTTGAACATGGCCATAATTAAGTGTGATTTTCATACATCAAATGCAGACTTCAAACAGACTTTCTGTGGTCCAGTTGCTGTATTTTTGAGTGTTATATATCAACTCTTTTGTATGATTTGAAATTCGAGGATCCAGGTCTGGAACGGCGCGCACACGCACACGCACACACACACACACACACACACACACACAAATGTGGAGGGCAGGAATCCAGATGATTGTATCTCTATTATGACTTGACAATTGGGTCTGCAGATCTTTTCACAGACAGAAAATTGAACAGTACAAGGATTCAGGAACAGAGAGTGAAGAGGGCGTGGAAATACCTCCGTGGAATTGATTACAATCGGTTAAATCATCCTTAGACTGGCTTCACAAAACCTCTCAGGAAATTAAAGAACTTGATTTAAAGTTGAGATGAAATGAAAAATGCCCTTTTAGCCCTTTTAGATCACCTCCCTGGTCATATTGTGCACCTATTTAACAATACATGCAAAAACCATAATACAAGAAAATCTATTTATTCGTATTTTTATGAATTGAAATAAAAATAATCTTTTCTTCCTGTAAAATAAAATATGATGTGTGCTTAAGTAAGCTAGTACCAACCAATTTCAACCAACAATATCATGATATCCATGAATCAATCAATTTGCAGCTCTGTATCAAATTCAAAGCCCACCGACTTTTTAGCGGTCCAATCAAATGCGAAGGATTTGATTTAAATCCCATTTGTAACTGTACGCCGCTCAAATATCCTGTTTCACTGGGGAATATTCACAGTACAAATGCTACAGATGCTCTAACTTCCATTTCACTGGGACTAGTAACATACTTTCTGGTATTATATTTTGTATTTTTCACTTGGAGATTAAAAGGGCTTCTTGAAAGCAAAAGTTGCCACAACTGATTTGAAGTATTCACTTAATCTGTGCAAAGATGCATTTGAAAAAGTTATCTTTGTCTCAACTTTTTTCCAGCACCAAAATGCTCTCCAGGGTGGATAAGTGAAGTTAAGTAAGCTAGCCTGGCTCTGTCCAGATGTTTTTACACTACATTAAACAGCAAGATATAACGTGTTAATGATACCCCTTTCACAGCGAGGATTCAACCAGTGTGAGCTTTACAGGTGTTGGCAGGCTGCTTTTGGTCCATGCAGACAGAGCCAGGCTAGCGGTTTCCCCTGTTTCCAGTCTTTATGCTAAGCTAAGCTAACTGGCGGCAGCTTCATATTTACCATACAGGCATGAGAGTGGTATCAATCCTCTCATCTAACTCTTGCAAGCCCCCAGTACAGGAAGAACGCAGGGCCTTGAAGCAAATTTGGTCAAACTGTGGAAATCCACATTCCATGTCTGTTATATGATGTCATTAGGGCCAAAAATACTTTTTTCCCATAAACTTACATTGGTAATGAGACGTCTGTAAATCAGTAGATCATTTCCCAGTTTGAACACTCTAATAGTCCTTATTTAAATCATTATGTCCTAAAAGTTGTAAAATGCACTAACAGCTGAATCCAGAGTTATTTCCCTTCCTCCGTTCATGTGAATGAGACCCAGACCGAGGCTGGAGCGAGGGCTGGGAGGAGTTAACGGAAACACTACTGCGCCTGCTCTATGGGCCCAATGGTTACAGAAGATTGCCGGATGATCCGGGTACTTTATCCCTCGGCAGTTGAGCCATTTTGGCTTCATGCGCCACTAAACAACTCTCATAGGAATGAACGGGAGCCCACCTTAAACGCTGTATCCAGTTCTCTTTATACATCCATGAACTCTTGGCAATAAAGCGAACCAGTATATATCTCAAAATAAATGTAGAACTGTTCCTTTATACTCTGTAAAGAAACAATAACTTTAACTTCTGTTTTTTCATATCTGTAAATATTAGTTTGTCCTCAGTGGCCTGAAGGTTTGCAGAGCTGCAGTGAAATCTGTAGATTTCCACTAACAACTACATAAACCTGTGTGTGTGTGTGTGTGTGTGTTTGTGTGTTCAGACATTCCTGACCCCACTCACAGCTCAGTCACACAACAAGGCTTTCACTGGAAGCCTGTTTAATATTCAGTCTGTCTCTCTGAAACACACACACACACACACACACACACTGAACAACTACTGCAGTCCTGCACAGTACTCTTGTTTTCATCAAGATGTTTGAAGAAAAAAATGAATGAATGAAGTTATATAAATAATCCTGAGTGAATTAAAATAGTGTGTATGTCTGTGTGTGTGTGTCTGTGTGTGTGTGTGTGTGTGTGTGTGTGTCTGTCTGTGAGTGTGTGTGTCCACACCTCAAACTGTGGCCAGTTCATGCTCATGCCCGGTCCATGGGTGTTCCTCCACCATCTGAGATCTTCAGTGTCATTGGCTGCCTGGATGGTCTGACCCTGGTCCCGGTACAAGGCTTTGAACCTATTGGACAGAGTGACTGTCAATCATCACATCTACTGTACACCGTCCTCCTCCTCCTTTAAGTTGTCATTAGAGATGTTAAATTCAAGTTTAACATTCTTTTGTCTGACATTATTTCCTATAATTAAGTTTTTTTCTTTAAGTTGCTTTTGTTAAAAGACAAATATTCGCTGTGCTCAACACTACTACTACTTGCATGTTTTGTTCAGCAAGATTCACGCCACTTTTTCAACAGTCGGCCTTCATCGCCGCTACTTCTTTGATGTCGGCTTGGTGTGTCTCGGCCTTAAGCTTCCAACTTATTTATTTTGATTTTGCGTGCTTACTTCTCTTTCTCTTTGCGTGACATCTAGCGTAAATCTACAAGTTGGAAAGTTAGAATAGTTTGCAGCAGCGTTAGTAAAAACACAACGCGGCAGTAAAGGCGGACTAGTAAATAAATGAGTTTCCGTGTTTGGTGTGATGACTTTTAATGTCCCCGACAACCTCTGTAGTCTCATTTAGCCACTTGTTAGCAACTGCCTTTCTTAACAACAACACGTACGTAACATGTATATGACGTATTTTATATCGTAGAAAAAAAACTTGAAAATATCTTGAACTTGTGTTAACCACAGACGTTTGTGCTGAATTTTTTGTAGATATTTTCAATTAAAATGTACGTATCTTATCATTTAAAGTTTTGTATTTGACTTTCTATTTCTTAACATGCAGCTCCTCTGATTAATTATCAGACTTAAAGCAGCTGCAATTTACTTTTTTATAATAAAAATGTCTCAAATGACAATGTGAAAGTGGTCGCTTGTAGTGATGAAACTACAGAGAACTATTCCCTGAATCTGCTTTACGGAGCATTATAGTGAGTTTCAGCTCATTCTTTATCTGTCCGGCCCACAAATGGACTGTTTTGATTCACTCTCACTGCTCTCATGGTGTCACTTTCAGAGAAAAAGCTGTAAAAATCACTGTACACTACCCGCTGCAGCAGTAAACAGCAGACAGACACAGTTAGAGACTAGTAGTGGAGCGGATAGTGGAAAAATCATGCAAATAGTGATACAAGCACCAAATTTGGCATGATGATTCCCGAGGGGTCACTTAGCAAATATAAACGATCGGCCACTTGAAAATCCAAGACGGCGGCCATTTTTCAAGATGGCCGCCAAATTGACCTGCCGTTAATGGTTTCTCTCATAGAAATTCATCTACTTGGTCAATTTGAGTGATCTTGGTGTCAAATTATGTGTTTTCTAGCATGCTGGATCTTATTTTGATAGTTTTAACAATTTTTAACTTCAATATGGCGGCCATTTTTCAAGATGGCTGTCAAATTTACTCGCGGAGAATGTTTTTCTTAAAGAAATGCATGTACTTGGTCAACTTGAATGATTGTGATGTAGAATTATATGTTTTCTGGTATGCTATCTAATCTAATAAGTTTTACAGCTTTAACATCCTCCAATAAGTGTTTTTCTACTTTTTGGCTGTCCGGTGAGTCTTTGCTTTGTGGTGTTTGCATGGCTCAATTGGCTTGTAGGCCTACTGTTGTAGATATCAATAGCTGCTGTTGCCATAGGTGTAGGGGCTTAGTGGTAGAGGTAGCACCTTTGTTTCAGAAGTCAGACTCATTCTCCAGGATGGACTACTGGCACTGGTTCACACTACTTGCCCAACTCTCACCTGTGGCTCCATGAAGTTGCTAGTGCACGGCAATGACCACACCCCGGGACACCATGTTGGCTCACGGGCTGAACTAGGTGAGGGTAGCACACAGAGAGTCTCTCTGTGATGGAGTATGTCTAGCTCCAAATTTCAAAGTGCATAGAGTCAACGAACCAGCCATCTTTATCCATGAGGTTCCCACACCAACATATCTATCAGTTGCCTCTTTCTGGTCTTGGCAAACACAGACAGGCCAACATACATAGCAAAAGGTGTCTTCCTGTCCTTGGAGTGCCTGTGGACCTGCGATCCTTCCCTGTATTTGGCAAAACAGCTCTACTGTAACAGTTGCAAGGTCAGATTTTGATGCGCCATTCTGCAGTTGTGACTTGATATCAGCCCCATGTTCAATCATACATACAAACTGAAGCAGGGATGGTGTGACGGTATCTTCAAGGTACCCATCATGAGACGTGCTGTTGAATTCTGATTTATGCAGGTGGACTGCTTCTCCATATTTGCTTCCTTCTTCTGGGCCAGGTCTTCTTTCTTCTGCAGCTGTTGGGCATTCAGATAGGCTCGTTCTCGTTTGTACAGAGCAGCCAAGCAAGCAGGATGACATCTCCAGCACTCAGATTGGGAAGGAGCTTTCCATCACTGAAGGATTTTGCACATTCATTTGGTCTTTCATTCAGTTTCATGGTCATTGCTTATCTTAAGTTGCCCCCTTCTTACTCGCACAGAAAGCATTTGGGGGATAGAGTATCTCTGACCCTCCGTGGTATTTTGTAACAGCTGCTCTCATCTGTAACAGTTGAAGGGGTTGATCTCTTTTCAGCTCGCACATCCTGTCGATTCAGGTGTGGCTGCTTAAAACTGATCAGGGGTTGGTAGTAAGCAGCATTTGGGACACTAAGTATAATGCTGAATCCTACTTAGCTGATGTTAAACCCCATTCTGAGTTACACAGCAGCGATTGTCACCAGTGTGCCCTGGTAATGCCCAACAATCACTCCTTTACAGTTCTCTGCTGTTGTGACAATTCTGGCAGTTGGGTTGGAACCTTATGGATAAAGATGGCTGGTTCGTTGACTCTATGCACTTTGACATTTGGAGCTAGACATACTCCATCACAGAGAGACTCTCTGTGTGCTACCCTCACCTAGTTCAGCCCGTGAGCCAACATGGTGTCCCGGGGTGTGGTCATTGCCGTGCACTAGCAACTTCATGGAGCCACAGGTGAGAGTTGGGCAAGTAGTGAGGACCAGTGCCAGTAGTCCATCCTGGAGAATGTGGCTGACTTCTGAAACAAAGGTGCTACCTCTACCACTAAGCCCCTACACCTATGGCAACAGCAGCTATTGATATCTACAACAGTAGGCCTACAAGCCAATTGAGCCATGCAAACACCACAAAGCAAAGACTCACCGGACAGCCAAAAAGTAGAAAAACACTTATTGGAGGATGTTAAAGCTGTAAAACGTATTAGATTAGATAGCATACCAGAAAACATATAATTATACACAATCATTCAAGTTGACCAAGTACATGCATTTCTTTAAGAAAAACATTCTGCGCGAGTAAATTTGACAGCCATCTTGAAAATGGCCGCCAAATTGCAGTTCAAAATTATTAAAACTATCAAAATAAGATCCAGCATGCTAGAAAACACATAATTTGACACCAAGATCACTCAAATTGACCAAGTAGATGAATTTCTATGAGAGAAACCATTAACGGCAGGTCAATTTGGCGGCCATCTTGAAAAATGGCCGCCGTCTTGGATTTTCAAGTGGCCGATCGTTTATATTTGCTAAGTGACCCCTCGGGAATCATCATGCCAAATTTGGTGCTTGTATCACTATTTGCACGATTTGACTGAAAAATGGATGTTAGCCGCTCCACTATAGCTGGTTAACACATGGAGCATTTAGCAACTGAAGAGACATTTCCCCCAGGAGTTGGTGGGGACCAAAAACAGAGCTAAAAGAGAGTGAATATTGAACTTAAATTCATCAGGTGGACACAAACAAGACTCCTAATGAAAGATAATGTTCCTCTAACTGCTGACTGAGTAAATAAGCAACTGTTTGCTAACAAGTTCACTGTATCAACTTAAAATGTGATGATATGTCAGTGTTGTGTTCACTACTGTCCTAAAAAAATCAGTAATTGCATGTTTAAAACACAGATGGGGGTGCATCTAAAAATACATGACAGAGCCACTGGTAGGAAACAAAGGACAGGTCAGTCGTTTATCTCATCAACATTACTGCTGTGTTATTAAGTTAAAGCTGCATTCATTGATTTGTTGGTCACTTTGGAGCGTTAGAACAAGCTGTACACATTGACATATCAAGTTATTATGGTGAATGTGTTGGCAAACAAATTCTTATTTATAAATTAGACTGCACAGAGCAACATTAGCAATCATATCATCATCAGTCAAGTCATGTTTGTGTCCACCTGATGAATGTAAGTTCAACAGTCTCTCTTTTAGCTCTGTTTTTGGTCTCCACCAACTCCTGCGGGAAATATCTGCCTCTTTAGCTGTTAAATGCTCCACTATGTTCACCAGCTAGTCTCTAACTTTTCGTTTTATTCGTAATTTCCTGCTCTGAATATGAATTACAGTGCTCATATACTGTATGATATATTTACTGATTACACTGTGTGTTATTAACTGATTACACTGTGTATTATGAACTGGTTACATTGTGTATTCTGGGGGCTGGGCCTTTAAAATACCAAAGCTTCCATTTAAAAAGGTGGAATTTCAGATAAGACTATTGTATGTGCATATTTTCTAGTCAGCATTATCAGCTCTGTGCTGGTTTGTTTACACTCAGAGATGATATGAAGGAAAGACTGGCATCTATTCATCTACATCCAATCTTCCCAGAGCTGCAGGTAAATGACTGAAGGCTGTTTGATCACTGGACTTCCTCTTGAAGCCGGTTGACTGTATTCAACAGAGAACAGACCAGAGACGACTACTCAAAATACAATATACAACACTTTTGACACAGAAATGAAGTTATATGAATACAGTTTGTCCAAATACACGCACAAGTCTAACCCTGTGTCTAGACCACAAACTGTGCTCAGACTGTCTTTGTCGGTTCCGTCTGGTCTGAGGAGCAGCCACACTGCCTGGGGCCCGCGGCAGCAGCAGGTCCGCTAGTTAGCTAGTTAGCTAGTTAGCTTGCTAATTCCACCATGCTTTAATGCTACACTAGTTACAGAAAATGAGCCAAACAAAGTCACTCATCTGGCGATAGCACTGTGCTTTCCTACGCTGTGACCAGAGTGTGTGGATGAAGCATTAAGTCTCCGGCTCTCTGCTTCGTAATGTTACTGCTACACTGCTCGCTTTAGTCGTTACTGCTGAACTTAGTTTAGGTTTCAGTTTATATGGAAGTCAGCCCACTTTGGCAACGGTACACAAATTAGCAACAAAGCCGGCGCACTGCACCACATCTAGACACTTGATTGGGAAGTTTTTCACACTTTTTAATTCGACGGGAAAAAAGGTTTTGGGTGGCAATTGAATGGAAACACGACTAGTGTGGAGTCACAGCTACAATCAGAGGTTCAGTCACTCTGAGGATGTGAAGTCTAAAATTTCAAAAATGTTGGGCACCCTGGACTTCTAACCCCCAAAAGGCACCACTAGACCACATTGTCTACCATCATACCAAATTTGAAGTTCCTAAGTTAAATAGTTTCCGAGTTCTGCTCTGGAAACGAAAGTGTGACATGTGAACGGCCGGAAGGACGGACACACAGAGCGCTATATACCCCCGACTACATTGTCGCGGGGGTATAATAAAGATAATATGATAAAAAGTTAATCGATAAAGTAATGATAAAAAGAAAATAAATACTGTTCATGCATGGTAACACATTTCAGGTAATGACAGAGCTCAGTATGCGAGTCTGGACTTTGTGTTTGGTCCATATGCTGTATATAAGAAGTGGACATAGTCAACATGACGTCACCCATTGGTTTGTGGAATGCCGTCTTGAAGCCTCGAGTTCGGCATTTTGGCCGTCGCCATCTTGCTTATTTGCAACCAGAAGTGACACGAGAGGGAGGAGCTATGTGCAGCCGAACGCTGAATAAGACATTTTTTAGGTGACTAAAATGTTATAATTAACTTTGATGAACTGAAAAAACACTGTGAAAGGGTTAAAGTTGTAAGACGAAAATACAGACAACTCACAGACCTCCGTGGTAGCGACCTGTCAATCACAAGGTAGCCACGTCCTAAAGCATACCCTGCTTTATGGTCTATGTGACTCTAAATGGGACCATCATTTACTAAATGAACATCATGCTGTATTGAAGAAGACTTGAAACTAGTGATTGAGATCATAAACTCATGTTTACAATGTTTACTGAGGTAATAAATCGAGAGAAGTAGGCTCATTTTCTCAGAGACTTCTATACAACCAGACTTCTTTTAGCAACCAGAGGAATCGCCCCCTGCTGGCTGGTAGAAAGAATGCAAGTTTAAGGTCACTGTAGGAGGGCAGGTGGTCTTTCATTAGGAACCTGAACAGCCTCTCTGTATTTCAACTGTTGACTTTGACTTTGGAAACTAAAGCATTTTACTGCAAAGTAAAACCTTTTTTTCAGGGACATTCCCATCAAATCTCATCACTTCCTCTTTACAGAGTTAATTAAAGATGAAACTTTTGTTCAATATTAGGACAAAGATCTTGTTGGACTTTACCAATCGTTGTTACCGTGGTAACGGTGGCTTGTTTAAATAGTACAAGAGGTCAATAGTTAATGGACAACACAGAGTTTTCTATTAACTCCTGTGTACATACACACATGTTCACACACACATTTAAAACTCCACAGTTCTGCTGGCCTTCGTTCTGAGTCACAGATCATGAATTACCTAATCAATGTTTATCAGGATATATGTGTGTGTATTAGGGATGGAACGGTTCAGGTAAAAAATCAGAATCGTTCGGTTCACTAGTCACAGTTCGGGTCGTGTATGAATTGTTCGGTTCATTTGAAATAAGTTATGAGGCCAATTGTGTATTTTTTTGTTTAGAGTTAGGCTCCCGTTTATTGTCACACTAGAAATCAAGGCCTATGGAAGGAGGATGGGACACGGGTGGACATGGGTCTTGAGGTACGGGGTTGAACACATGCGCAATGTAACTGAAGCTGCGGTCGTGCGTTGCTGTTGGCTCAATTTCAGCGAGTGTAGACCAGATTTTAATACGCATGTGTTGTACCCAAAAGATATGATGCGTTGATGAAGCGTGACCCAGCCTCCTTCTCAGTTGGCACGGATGAAGTTGCGAGTGCGGCTGTCAGTCAGTTTAGGAAATGGCGAATGGACACGATATTTGTGGTCCAGTTAGAGGATCCACCAGCATCGTTTGGCTCTGCTGTATGGAGCATTACAGATTTAGTGTTACCATGAAAATGACTGAAAAAAAGTGGTGGATAAAACGGTGACTGTGTGAGCACTGTGCAACACGTGTGGTTGATGCTTCCAACACTCCGGGTAGGAAAGAGCAACTCCTTCTCCCCGCAGCATTTAAACAGCCTCTACATGCAGACTCAGACTCAGGCTCAGACTCAGACTCAGACTCAGACAGGGTAAAAACACAACTACCGCATCAGGGAGGTTTATAGTGAAAGATATGCAGCCTTATGGAGTCGTGGAGGATGCTGGATTTCAGCATATGATTAGCGTAACGTTACTTGAGCCGCGCTATACACTTAAGCAACACAGTAATTCCAGCAGCACAATCCCTGTTATGTGTTTTATAGTTATTAATTATTTTTAAATAACACGGTGACATAAATCCAACCGTATTCCTCCAAATACTGCACTTTGTGAGTGGAAAAACTAATATTTCAATTAAGAGCTGATAATCAGGGAATTGAGACATATGTTATACTGTTCTTTTTTTTATTATTATTATAGTTCTGGTTGAGCTTATGCTTCAATTTATGTTGATGGTCTTAGTCTATAATTACATCATAATTATATGAAAATAACAAAGATGCATATTTGTTTGCACTAATGACTGTAGAAGACCTATTCTTTCAATTAATATTTTACAATGAAGAAGTGTTTGTGTTCCTTATGGAAGCCATACTTTTGTTAAGGCAAACATTTGTTAACTTATTAACCGTGACCCCAAAACCGTGATATGAACCGAACCGTGAACTTTGTATATGTATGTACGTGTGTGTTTCCTACCCTTCTTTGGCGGACAGGTCGAGGTGTTTGTGGATGTCCAGCAAAACGTCTTTAAAGAAGCGCAGTCTCCTGCGCTCGGCCTCCTGGGTGAGGTCGAACACCTGCTCCATGTCCTCCATGTAGCGAGGGTTACAGCGGTTCAGCTCCTCCAGGGCCTTCGTGTAGCGCTCCTTCACCTGCAACACACACACACACACACACACACACACACACACACACACACACACACACACAGAGCACACATACACACTACGTTCAGAAAGATGAAGAGAATCAAATGTGTCATTAAACCTAAGGATTGATCGCTGCCCTGTTAGTGGGCATTTATTTGCACATGACCACCTGTATCTGTGTGTCCATGTGTGTTGAAGACTACTATAAATACTGAAACAAAGCTGCCTTTACCAAACTACATTAATGTTGCACGTCTGTCTGTCCTGAAAGAGGGATTCCTCCTTCTTTGCTCTTCCTGAGTTTTTCTTTTCTTTTTCTATTTATTTCCCCATTAAATGTTTTTTGGGGAGTTTTCCTTTATCTGAATCGAGGGTGTAAGGACAGAGGGTGTCATATGCTGTACAGATCGAAAGGTCCCTTAGGCTACATGAATGAAATTGACTTGTTGAAGAACGTGTACCTCTCCTTTAAAAAGGTGCAATGTTTAACATGTAGCCACTTGGGCCAAACAAATAGGGGGCAGCATTTCACCTCAACTACTGGGTCCAGCAGTCATTTAAAAAAAGCCAACTACTAACTAACAGCAGGTAAAGAATATGAAAAATTCAAGCAAACTACAGTACTAAGAGACGGTCAAAAAAACACAGTAATCTTCACGTGTGGCGTCGACCTATAGTTTAGGTTAACCATCTGTGTGTTTACTGTGCCACTAACTGGTGTGTCGCTGTATGGTCTGTGTACGTTTTGATCGGGTTTTTTGTTGATTAAATCCAAAGTCCTCCCCGCGGCCAGGAGGCCATCCCGCCAGGAAGAGAGTTGTCGGCACCCGGCAGCTCCAGAAACAAACCCCCAGTCAGCGGCCGCAGCAACTCAAAATCAGCCAGCACAAATCCCAGTGGCGGGAGTCAGAGCGAGGTGGTGGAGTGCTGGGTCTAACCTGTGTAACAGTACCAACAGAAAGTTTGCTGGTACCATGGGGAGTCAGGGCAGTCACCCGGGATCAGACCCCCGATGCACCGTTGAATTTGAGCTAACTGCTAACTGGGGTACGTCTCCTGATGCTGCCGCACACTCTCCTCCCAGCGAAACAGCCTCCCAGCGGCGGGGAGGACGCAGCGAGGGTGTGAGTCGTTTTCCCGTTTCTGCCACTTAGGATTTAAACCAATAAACACACTATCAAAACGCACGCAGACCATGGATGTATTATTAACAAGCCCTTGATACAGTTCTACTTCTTCATTCTCTGGACTAAGGGCAGACTGGATGGACTCAATATCGCCTCTAGTTCAAGTGATATTACAAGAATCTACGGGCTGGACCTTGCTGGTTGGCAGTCGATATGTCTGCAGCCAAATACATTGACATAATTGGCATAATGTCAAAACTGTTACTTTTTCACACACTTTTGATAATTTTAGTTAATTTTTTTAATGTTGTAAACTAAAATTCTGGCCCGTTCTTACACGTTGCCTCTTTAATATGAAAGCATTCACAATAAAAAAGTACTTTCAATCCAATCCAATTCCAATCCCATATTCATCTCAGTGAAGGCAAATGTTTTTCATGTTTCACTCCTCTCAACATGCCAAGCTGCGAGATCACATTCTGTTATGCACACATAGCATGTGTGGTTTTCCATCCAACAGGATGGCATGCTAAGCGTTGTTTACCTTGGTGACGTGTTGAAGGTGTGGTGGTTCGCACCAACTGCAGTAAGAGCCTGTCGGCTGCAGCTTTTCACACAACCTGCTCAGTGAGGCTGCTTCTTCTTCTACTATTCCTCCCTACAAAATGATATAAAACTAATCCAATGGAAGAAAAACCTCAAACTCAAAGTTAAAGTCTGTTCTGACCCAGTGACGAATACAGCACATATCTTGTAGCTGCTCCACCATAAAAGCCTCCATATGATTCACTAATGGAAAACTTTTAATGTGGAGGAACAGCAGCAGGAAGTGATTGATTTGAATTAGCAGTAACTTAACACAGCATTCAAGTTAAGATTGCTGAAAATTAACAAATGACCTTTCAACTGAAATGCTTCATGATGACCTCTGAACCCCACAAAGAAAACAACAGCAATCAATAGAGTGGTGCTCTAATGTTACTGGCTGGAATACAGACTAGTTGCTGATAAATGGGTGAAGTCTAGATGCTTTTTTCAGGTTTTTTTCTCCAAACTCTACAAATGAGTCATGATATTGGATTTCATTTCCTTGTAAAGGGATAGTTTGGATTGTATGAGGTCTTTATCTTCAAGTAGATGACGGTCGGCACGCCCCCAGTTTGGAGAAGCAAACAGGAGGACCAACACGGGAGCAAAGCAATGTACTGCTGTGGACGGGGGCAGCAGATCAATATCAGTTTAAGTGTACGCTATATTTTGAATATTTTCACAGCTGTATCTTGCCGTTAGACAGTCCTTTCCGACGGGGAACTGAAGCAGTTATCTATGCTCTCTTCAAAGCCACCAGACTCCATTGACAAAAACAATAATTTTCCCTTATCTTTACCTTTACAAGAGTTGTTGGTACCGCTGCTTTGATCAGTTAGTTTTTTTGTGTTATTTTGTGACTTTTGCCTTTTAAAGCATTGATTCTTAAAGTGGGGCCTGGGATCCACAGGGGTCCGTGGCACTCTGCCAGAGGTTCTGTGAAAAGTTATCAGATTCATTAATTTAAATTATTATGATATAATTTATATTTTTTTTTAGGGCTGTCAATCGATTAAAATACTGTATTTAATTGTGATTAATTGCAAATTAATCACATTTTTTATCTGTTCAAAATGTATTGTTCCTCAAGTATTTAATACTCTTATCAACATGGGAGTGGGCAAACGTGCTTGCTTGCAAATGTATGTATATATTTATTATTGTAAATCAATTAACAACACAAAACAATGACAGATATTAATAACATGGCAAACTGCAGCCCAACAGGCAACAACAGCTGTCAGTGTGTCAGTGTGCTGACTTGACTATGACTTGCCCCAAACTGCATGTCTGTAAAGGGGAGACTCGTGGGTACCCATAGAACCCATTTACATTCACATATCTGGAGGTCAGAGGTCAAGGGACCCCTTTGAAAATGGCCATGCCAGTTTTTCCTCGCCAAAATTTAGCATAAGTTTGAGCGTTATTTAACCTCCTTTGCGGTGAGCTAGTATGACATGGTTGGTACCATGATTCTTTAGGTTTTGTAGTTTCATGATGCAAGGTTCTTCACTCTAGCTTTAAAACTGAGCCCGGTACAACCTTCAAAAATGTCATTGCATTAATGAGTTAAAGAAATTAGTGGCGTTAACACGAATTTGCATTAACGTGTAATTATCGCGTTAACTTTGACAGCCTTCATTTTTTTACAAAAAGCTTCATAGTCCAACGAATAATATTTAAATTTTTCTATAGTATAATAGTTCATAGATTACGTTCTAATCAAACAAATCTATAACTCTTGGAATCTGCAAATAAGTATAATATCTTTCTATTACATATCTCTTGTATTGTTCTTTCACATAACTAAGACTATAGAAGTGTAAAAAATAGGCTTCATCAAATTATTACAAGAGATATACATGAGGGGGTCCCTGGTATATACTTTATCTTGTAAGAGAGTACTTGGCTGAAAATAAATTGAGAGCCTCTGTTTTAAAGGGTTAGTTCAGAGTCAGAAGTCACACAATAACACAAACAAACTAACCGATTGCAGCAACGGTAGACAAGCAACTCCCACGTTCTGCAAGATAAAATTGCTGATTTTTGTCAGTGGAGTCTGGTGGCTTTGAAGTTCCCTGTCGGAAAAGGCTGTCTGACAGAAAGGTAAAGCAGTGAAAATATTCTAAATATAGCGTACACTTAAACTGATATTGATTTTTTTTAGGTGTCTAAAACATGTCTTGCTGCTGCCCCCGTCCACAGCAGTACATTGCTTTGTTGGTAGTCCTGTCTGCTTCAAACTGGGGGCGTGCCGACCGTCATCTACTGTAGGTAATACACTGACTATGGAGAAGTACCTCATACAACCCCACTTCAAGAAATACAAACTAACCCTTTAAAACGCAGCTCTGTGTACACACTGATCCTGAATTTCTCTCAGGAATCTCTTTCTCTCCGGTTTTCGGTTAATCATTTCCCTCTTCAGGACCTGCAGCTTGTTCTCTGCCGTTGAGTTTGTGTGCAGAGCAGAGAACAGCGGAGACAAGCCCAGTCATGTTTCAAAACTCAAAACACACACAGGTATGTTTTTCTGGACTCACTGACACACCCAGACTGGTACAAGTGGAGCTACGCATGGGACTGTATTATATGTGTATGTGTGTGTATGTGTGTGTATGTGTGCGTGTGCGTGTAAGCTTTGTACCTTATCTGCCTCCTCGCTGCAGCGCTCCGCCCGGGTCGAGTATTTGCGGACTTCCTCCTGCGACTTGGTCGGGTCAGCCTTGGCGTGCGTTTCTCTGGTCACCGCCGTCCACTCCTCCTTCCTGGCCTGCTGGTAGCTCTTCTTACTGGCCTCTACCTTCACACACACATTCAATGATACACTTTGATTTGCTGTTGTGATTGCTACAGCTCAGATCACATTCACCACACCTCATTATCTTTCTTAAGATGCAGTCTTGTTTCCTCATTGACACGTTTGATTCACATGATTCACTCACAAACACTCATCATAATATGAAGTATTGTGTAAAAAATAATGAAAAGTGGTTCTACTCAGAGTAGCACCCCTTGCCAGTCACAAAGTTATCTCATACTTTGCAGGGCACAAATAAGAAATAAAAATAAAAATGGTGAATAGAGTCAGGTATAACAATTATGTTCAATGTTATTTGTACAAATATGACAACATACAGTATTTGTTGATTAAATATGTTAAAATACCAAACAGCAGTTGAATGTGTTAGTGGTCTTGCCATCTCCTCTGAGAAATGTCATAAACAAATGTTCAGGAGTTGATCTTTCTTTATCTTTACGTCCTATTTGAAACCGCTCTGAAGAGGAGAACATAGAGCAGAGCTACCGTAAAAGCAAACATGCATCAGATAAACTGATTCACTTAGTTCATTCGTCTCCCGGCACAAAGCTCTTTATGAGAAACAAAGTAAAGAATACAGAGATGGGGAACTTAAAGATAGATTGTGGCAGGTGGTTGCAGAACAGCTTTGAATCGGGGATGGTCGCAAAACAAAGGATGTAGGAAAGATTATACGGGAGTGATTGTGCTCTAGGCAGCTAAACGATAGCTTCTTGCTAATCATTAGCCCCGTTTGGGACTACCGCTATCCATTGCACCCACGTAATAAATTCAGTTTTATCTTGTATTGCAAATTTTTGCAACAAATAGAATAATAAAAGGCGTCCAACTCAGTTTGCAAGGTTTCTGTGCGTAATGCTTTTTATTGGATGACGGATTAAAAAACTCATACAAAAAATGGATACTTATATATATGAATGATATGATGAATGAATGAATGAATGAATAAACGTGAACACAGCAATTGCAAGGCGGTAGTCTCCTATTCAGTAACGGTTTGCAGCAAAATAATATGCGTTTTCTGACCGGAGGAACTTTTTCATAGTTCTAAGAAACCCTTTTTTTATTGTGTCTGCACCGCAGGAACTAGGAACTATCGTAGTTCTTAGAACGCCGTTTTCAGGGACTTTTTAAACTCCTATTTCAAAGTAGGTACTTTCCCAGGACAACAGGAGCTGTGAGTGACACAAATGTACGTTGATTGCCAATGCAACACGGGCAACTGCCATTTTAAAAACGCATTAGCTGTTGTAAACAACAGACAACACAAAACAGACAACAGCTCATAACTAAATCAATGGAAGAAAACAGGGACAAATGGACCGACAGTGAAGTCTAGAAGTTAACTTCTTCTTGAACACACCCATTGAGCCAAAGAACAAGTGAGAGCCGCTGCTCAGCGCCCAGTAGCACAAAGCACGCCCACTGAGCATAAGAACGATAGACTATTCGTACTGAAATGAATGAAAGATACTTTTGTGATGGCTATTTTGCATGAGTTTATATGATTGTGGCATGTAACAGAGTTGTTCATTTATTCTTATATTACTAAAAAAGAGAGCTTGTGAAACGTAGCGAACTAGCCGCTCGCTGACCTCCCAGCCAGCTTACGACACTTCAGTGCTGCTATTGGTGGTGCAAATGCAAACAGAAAAAAGCCCTTGAAGATATGTAGTTCTCAGGGGAGCTCCCTAGTGGGGTCCCAAGAACTGTTTGGTCCGAAAACGACTAATACAATAAGTTACTATAAGTGGATGTTACTATAAATATATGTGCGTAGCTCACAGTCACTCTGTATCACAAAGTAAATGAAAGAATGTAAACGCAGTTACTGTGGAGAATATAGAGCTCGAGACGGCCTGATCTTACACAACACAAGCACCTAGCTTTGCGGAGGTGATATCAACAGGTGAAATCTGACAATCGACTATAAAGCAAACCTACGCTGTAGGTATCTACGGTGCCGTTAACCTCTTCTGTCGACTATGAATCCAGCTCCACTAACATGCTACCAACTCTCAGCCCTCACCTCTTTCAGTTTGCGGACCCAGGGTTTCTGGGCTTTGCGGAAGCCGTCATCTGCATCCTTGGTCTCCCTGAAGCCTCCCATCATCTGCTTGTGGAAGGCGTCCTTCTGCCAGTCGCGCACCTTCTCGCTGTCCTCGCCCGCTAACCGCTCCCGCAGCTCCAGATGCAGCTCACTGAGCCGATCGGCCGCCTGCATAAAGGCGTGCCACGCTTTCTCCAGCGTACCATACTGAGGACCTGAGGGACAAGTGTGGGGAGAGGAGACACACACTCTTACCATCTTATCTAGCTTGAAACAAAACAAGAAAAAAGAAAAGAGAGAGCAACCAATAGTCCTTGTTGGTTGGGTTGTTGTCAATTCTTGGGCCACGGTCAAGACCATGAACTAACACACTAAATGAGTTTGATTTTGGGGAAGATCCAGAATTGAGTTTTTACAGGCAATGCTTTAAAATACACTTCCTGTAAATCAATTTAGCTTAAACAAGGTAAATAAGGGATGTTTACACAAGTTCAACATTTTGGTAAAAGTAGAGCCTTTTGCCATATTTCAAGTTACACTAACACTAAACTGTTTATTTGATCCAACACAACAGATATACTTCTGTTAAGTGCTGTCTATCTACAGGACAAATCAAATGTTGCAAAAATTCAAGTCTTTCCTTAAAAGATATTTGTGGAGCTCCATAAAAATGTTTCTCGTGTTAAAATGGGGATCAATTCATAGATTAGTTGCTGCAAAACCTGAAGCTTTGCAGTTTGACTGTGAAGAATTGGACGTAGTCATCGTGATGTCACTCCTTAGTTTGTGAAGCCTCGAGTTTGGCATTTTGCTGTCGCCATCTTGGTTTTTTGCAACCAGAAGTGACAGGAGAGGGTGGAGCTAAGTACAACCGAACGCAGAATACAACATTTTTAGACACCTAAAATCTTACATTTAACTTTCATGAACTGAAAACAGTGTGAAAGGGTTAAAGTTCTACAACGAAAACACAGACAACCCCCAGACAACGCCGTGGTAGCGACCTGTCAATCACAAGGTAGCCCCGCCCTAAAGCATCCCCTGCTTTATGGTCTATCTGACTCTAAATGGGACCATCATTTACTAAATGAACATCATGCTGTATTGAAGAAGACTTGAAACTAGAGATTGAGACCATAAACTCATGTTTAGAATGTTTACTGAGGTAATAAATCAAGAGAGAAGTAGGCTCATTTTCTTCTATACGGCCAGACTTCTTTTTGCAACCAGAGGAGTCGCCCCCTGCTGGCTGTTGGAAAGAATGCAGGTTCACTCACTTTTCAGAACCAGAGTTTGCCAAAGGTAAAATATTAAACAGTTTTTGGTGTCATTTTTCATTTTCTGCTGCAGCCCATATGACTGTTGTTGTTAAATTCACCTTTCTCCACGACGCCCCTCCATCTCTTGGCCCAGTCGCTCAGCTGCAGAGCGTAACTCTTCTCTATCTTGGCCCTCTCCTGGAAGCAGCTGACCATCTCATTACACAGCCGGTGACCATCATCTATCCGCTTTACCGTCCTTTTGTAGTTTCCCGGCTGCAGAGGAACACACACAGATACAGTAAAACACACACACACACAATGAGTGAGGAAACAGAAATAAGACTGAACTGGTGCATTGAAATCCTTTTCTACTATTATATTAGTTGGTCTGTCAGTTCAATACTATGGAAGACGGAACCTGCAAAATCAAAAATAAATGAATAAAAGAATAAATGACTTGATAAATAAAAAAGTAAATATGTCATTAAATGTTGCAAAAATAATATTAAAATAAATGTAGGATTAATTAATGCATAAAATGTAACATAAATTGATATTTCTGTTTTAATTTGCCTCTTTATTTATTTATCTTTGTATTCATTCCTTAATTTATTTACTCTTCTGTTTAATTTTCCCTTTCAATATTTATTTTTATAATTTTTTTATTTTTGCATCATTTCTTATTTATTTATTTTTGCATTCATTCATTGTGTGTATTTATGCATTTATTTATTTATGTCTGCAAAAGTTTCCCTTTACATTTCACCCCTTATTTATTTCCCCAAACTTATTTATTTCTGTATTCTTTTCTTTATGCATTTCTGTCTCATTATGCAAATGAGGGGGCTGTCACTCAACGTGTGTCATCATTTGTGTTTTGATTTTGGCAGGTTCCGTCCTCCATACAATACATGTTACTGAAATGCTAATATTAATGTAGCAAAATGTTAACACAGCAGGATGTTGAGTAGACTAGTGATGATGTACAAAGACTAAAATAGAGACTAAATGAAAAGAGTGAAAGAGGTCAGACAGAGCAGAGAGTGAGTGAGTGGAGGGTTGAAGGTATGTCGTTTTTCCAGATGGAGGGCTGTGAAGCCGGCAGTCAGTCAGCAGGGCCTCATTATGTGTCTGTGTCTCTATCTAAACACCACCTCCGGCTGCTCCTCTCAGCTGCTCCCACAGCCTCATTCTCTATGGTTTACCACTTACCATTAGGAAATATATTTAAGGTTTTATTGGCAAACACTGTGTCTGGTCTGGTTTAATAATTCAAGTACAGAGATTGTAATGTCTGCTGTTTGTTAAGTAAGTAAGTGATTTTGTAATGCTGTGGCTCAGTAGATAGAGTGGGACATCCGCTAATTACAGGGTCCGTGGTTCATTTTCCTCAGCTCCTCCTGCCCACATGTTCAAGGGTCCTTGGGCAAGATACAAAACCTCAAATTGCTCCCATCACGTTAGCAGATTAGCACCATGGTAGCGTGTGAATGAGCTTTGGATAAAACTGCAGCCGATCATGTGTGAGCAAACACTACTAGTCCAGTGCATAATTTAATGATTCATCTTTCCTCTTGAGTTTTCTCTTTATGTCAGAAATATGTATGTATGTGTGTGTGTGCGTGCGTGCGTGCGTGCGTGCGTGCGTGCGTGTTCCCACTGTACCTCCCAGAAGCTGTCAGAGCTCCCCAGGTCGCTGAGGTCTCCATTGGAAGACATTTTGGGGTCGGCCTTACAGCACGGAATGATGGCGGCTACAGAAAAGACTGCAGAGAGAAAGAAAATACCATTTAATACATACAGCTAGTGTCAGGTTTCACAGGACAAGCAATCTGCCCAGTTAACATAAATAAGAAAAGTGAAACAATAGAATCTAATGCACACAAAGCTTTAAAAAACTCAGGTAGTATTGAAACTAAAGAAGTGAACCCTTTTTGTCAACTGCTGTTTCCAACATCTATAATGAACTTTAAGTGCTCAAAAAAATGGAAATGTATTTAAACATCTACAATTCCATGACAAGTAGGGCAAACTCCATCTGCTGATGAAGATCATGTGATGGCAATGAAAGCTCCAGAGCAAATAAATGGACCTTGAGGTGAGATCGTTTAGTTGACAAAGCTCCTCCAGAGCCACAGTGTTGCCAACGCATTTCCAATGAAAGTAGCTAGCACTAGCTTCGAAAGTTGCCAGATGACGGCATACGCTAATTTGCATATTGGTGATATCATTGCGCATAATTGCCATACCGCTTAGTGGTTTCGGTGCCCTGCGCAAGAGGAGGGGGAGAGACCCCGTGCTGTTGGCAGAACAGCCGTAGACTGTGATTACTACAATATAATATAATATACAGTATTTCTCGCCTTTTTTACCTGATGTGGAGAAGTCGCTAAATTTGTTGCTAGTCGCTTTTTAGAAATAAAGTGTTTTGTAACCATTACTTTATGTGTAGTCCACCTTTAAAAAATGAAAACAGTACTAGAAAGTAGTATATAGTAATAGTAATATAGTAATAGTAATAGATATCAAACAACAAAAATAACTAAATCTAAATATAGTTAATGTGAAATAAGGGTATAATCAAATATAAATACATGAATAGTATGTCGAGGGCTCAGGGGGCTTTAATGATTTCCCTAAAAGACATCTGTCCTCTGTTTCGGGCATTAAACCGTGACCTTCCAGCCTCACTGCTCCGCTGTACCCAGCTCTACACTTTCACTTTCTGGCAAACTGCAGCTCCTCGTCCTTCGACACAGAAAGCTACAGAGTTTTCCCCTCCCACTGCCCACAGGGCCGTTCTCTCCACGTCGCTGCCCAATTTTTCCTTCTACACACAACTGGACCGTGTGTGTCCGACAAACACTGATGCCCCGTCACACACACACATCCGCTCTGTTACTGAGGCAGGAATGTGTGTCAGCCAGTCCTGTTCGTCCACAATGAATCTCATTCATTCATCAGAGAGAAGACGCACAAACATTTGTACAGAATCATCTCTGATATTAACTCACACTGCAAAAGGAGGAACAAGATATACACCTGTACTTTACCTTAAAGGTACATGCTGGTTCAAGCATCTTAAATCCAGCATTGTCTACATATATGTTTACTTGCTAACAGTCTTATTCTTCCCTGTCTTTGTTGGTGCATTACTGCACATCTTGGCCACCTGTAGATCAGTGGAATAGTGTGAAACCATTGGCAAGAAGAATGTGTATGTGCACAGAAACCTAACCTAACCCTGTCCGATGGTTTGTTTCACAGAACCACCTGAGAAGCCGTCATTGGAAACTGTTTGGAAAAGGGCAGGCACTTTCAAAAAAATACTTGGCAGGTGATTGGATGAACCATCTGTCAATCAAACTAACGAAAGCAAAACTACCTGAAGGTAAAAACATCAGCATACTTTACACAGTACAGTCCTTTGCTCGTCTTTCAATGAAGAAACACTCTCCAGTTTTGACCTAACTCCTTCTATTGCAGCGTCTACGTTAACCTCTTTAGGAGCCGCCATTGTTGTTGGGTCTCACACACACCTAAGCCACGCCTGTAGCTGCAGTAGCTCCTCAGAGGACGCTGATGGGTCCGTTGTCTGCGAGCCAGGCACAAAAGTATTACTTGGAGCCTGACAAGATGGATTTTCGTGTGACATTTGATCACACAATTCTTGCATGACATCGCGAGAATCCAGCTGCCGTGCAAGGTTAAAGAAAAGGGCCCGTGGTCATTAAACCAAAACACATACAGTAGATATAATACACATTTCTCCCTTTTGGGTACTGATTTTCAGTTGCACTTGTCGCATTCCAACATGACCTGAGGGGACTTCTTCAGCTCTGCAGTGAATCTGCCGATGAACCCCGTCAAAAATTCACTGTGACCCGACTTCTCTATACATCAACTTCCTCCATGCGGTCCTCCCATTAGACAAAACCCTGTTTCAAGGCCAGACAACTTCCTAATGCAGACACAACAAACTGCGGAGGAAAAAATGCCACTACTCCAGTCCTGTGAGTCAGTGATCCTCTGTTTGCAATGATACATCAGTGGAGTGCTCTTTTAAGCATGCTGCATGTTCACCTCTTCCACTGCATGAGTCCTATCAGCACAATCAAATAATGTCATACTCTGTTGCTGTGAGTTCCTATCTTTAGCACAAATACAGTTTTTAGTCATTGACTGACTGTTGATAATGATTGACAATACTTTGCCGTGCTTTCTGGAAGGCCGTTCATGAAACTAAAATCTTCCTGCAGATATTCTTAAATTCGGGGAGGCTCTTAATGTGAAACAGATGGAGGAAATGTCGGGTTTAAAATTAACATGAACAACTCACAGTAAGTGAAAGCAGATTAGACTTCTCACTAAAATATGATACCTTTCGAATTTAGAAATAAAGACCCGTCTCTAATAAGAGCTTGTTGTCAAAATAAAGGCCCGACTCTCCTGAAAGGTGAAGTAAATAAAAGCATATATATTGGCATATATGAAAGAAATAATTGCAGTACATTAACTTTTTATGGGGTAGATTTTAATGAATTTTACACTTGAATTTATCTTTGATGACAAAACTTTACCGTCAATGTTGTAGATTTAAACTCTACTGCAGAACAGAATCTAAGTTATTAATGTCGATGTTATGTTTGTTAACCAGTAATGTAACATACCAGTGCTGTATACAGTATTTCCAGTTAGAACCTATTAAGAGACAAAACAAATGTTTATTTGTATCTAGAAGTCAAAATCAGCTAAAGACAGCTAAACTACCTTATATACTATATGAGTGTAGTTTAAATGGTTAAAAACATACTAAAAGCTGTTTCTCACCAGTGCGATGTGAAAATGCAGTGCAGGAATGTGAAAATCTGCATGCAAATTTTCCGCATTGACAGCTATGCACACCGGGTCCGGTGCGAATTATCCGCGTTGCTGTGCTCCATTTTTGGAATGACTTTCCACTAAATAGTGCCGTGTTCCCTCCACACAACACAAAACAGACAGAGAATGTCTAAGGGATGAGCGTTAACTACATAATAAATAAATGTGATGCTAACACTAACGTTAGCGTTAGCCCCGTTCCGTGACATATCATATGTATCAGTAACATTAGCAAGTGCATATCGTCTACATTACCATCTTCATCATGTCCCAGCTGCTGGGTGATCTCAAGCCATATATTGTCCTTTATTTGGTTGTTGAGGTAGTAGTGTTTGTTGTACACTATTGGGTGTTGAGAAGGGAACCGCTGATTGTTATTCCGAAACACCAATAGTCCGAAAAATGTCCCATAGGACAGAAAAAAAACATATATCTGACAGTCCGTTACCCCAAAAACAAACACCCATTGTTCCAAGGCCCCGAAGAAGCTCATGTTATACAGAATGACGGCGATCAAAAGATTTCATTGGTCAAACATATATTTCCACAGGCGGAAATCCGCTGAAATTGAGGTCCGTCCAAATATTTTTTCCCCTCGCAAATGTTCGACAGGGGTGTCCACGCATTCATAAGAACCCACAAAATCTGTTTTTATAAATTTCCGTGCTATTTTTTCGGACGTAGATCCGTGCTCGGTGTGAAATGGCTTTTAGTGTGCCTTTAAGAAGTGTTATTAGAAAGGTGTCAAACACAGAGAAGACTATACCTGTGTTAGAACTTACTCTGTACAACACTTTGCTATACAACAACAACAACAACAAGGCTTGACTTGACAAGACTGGGAAAAGATCCTGGTTATTTTCCTCCTCCCTGTTTCACAATGTCCTCTCTCACTGTAAATGACTAGTTGACTTCCAAAAATAACAGCAGCGGATTTAGATGTGCACTGGGAGCAGGCTGCTGCTAAATTAGATGCAGTGTACAACAGTATCCTTGGTGAGCTCTGCAGGGAACAATGTGGGAATCTAAATAAACACTACAGTTAGCCCAGACTTGCACTTACTTGTGCTATATTGCTGTCATCAGGCTGAGCCTTGAATAAAAGAGATCAGGTTTAATATGCATCTGTAGGTGTGTCCGTGTGTGTGTGTGTTGTGTCTGAGGAGACAAGTGACGTTCAAGATTAACCAAACGCTGACGTTCAACAACACAACATCACACCTCTCAGATGCTGCAACTAATCCCCTTCAGACAGCTGAGCTCTAATTTTCTCTCCACACTGTAGAGACTGTAGCAGCACCACAGGTGGAGGCAACAGGAGGATGACAGTGTGTGTGTGTGTGTGTGTGTGTGTGCGTGTGTGTGTGTGTATGATGAATGGCAAGTATGCTAGCAGCAGCGGTATCTGCCACCAGCGTGCTGGAACATGAGTGAGTATGAGAAAACTGACTTTGCCATGGATTGCTAATTAATGCTCCTACAGTATGTCCTACACAACACGAGTGTGTGTGTGTGTGTGTGTGTGTGTGTGTGTGTGTGTGTGTGTGTTTGTGGTTGCGGCTCATTGAAAACAAAAAGGTTTGGCTGCTTGCACTTGTATTATCTTTATACCAGCTGGAGGTGTGCAGACACTGACCAAATAAACTAGAGACAATCTTGCAATGGGATCACACCAGCCGCGACCAGGGTTGGAAATTAGCACCAGCCAAATGCTGGTAAAATGATGCAAGTGGCTGCTAGATTTGCTTCCCTTACCAGCCAAAAACACAATAGTAATATATTGAGTGGCTGGTAGATTTTAGAATCCACCAGCCACAGTGGCAGGTGGACAAAAAAGTTAATTTCCAACACTGGCCGCGATGCAATATTGGGCCAGTGGCGGTAAGTGCGGGGGCCAGTGGCCCCTTCCCCGCTTCCTATCCCCTTAATTCCTGCACCCTTGCTCGGACCACACCCATCTTCGACTCGGCCTTTATTTTGATCTCAACTACACACCTTTAGAGTCTCATGACTGCATCTTGCATGGTTGGGACACCATTGCTGTGACAAAAGGAAGTCACAGACGGACAGACATACAGTATAAACACCAGGTAAAGTAACGGCGTCTGTAGTACTTCCTGCTACAGTAGGTGTCTCTAGGACCACGTTTCTATGATGACTCACACACAGACTAACAAAGTCAAAACAATACCAGCCACACGCTGTTGCGCCTGGAATTTTTTTTTATAAAAGTCAACAGAGAGCTACCGTTCATCACAAAGTGCTTCATGTAACGTGTTCCCTTCATAGAAAACAGGCACTCAACAACAGTTTCATCACAACTACTGTCATGGTCAAACAGCACTGTATCACAAGTGCCGGGGCCTGATTCTCAAAACCTACAGTATTTAAGACAAAAACTATGAGAGCATTTTGAAGCACGTTGTGATACTAACCAATCACAGCCGGTTAGTAATAGCAGTGTAAGGATCCATCGATCCGGACTGATGTATCGATTCAATGATCAACAACCCAATATCATCGATGCAAAGTGAAAACATCGATACATATCATCATCTTTAAGATACGCCTTTATTTTGAAATTCCCATGGCACGTCTATTTCACCATTTCTTTCCAAACGCACCTCATCCCTAAACATTCAGACAGTGCTAGCGGGCAAGCTGACGAGAGAGAGAGAGAGAGAGAGAGAGAGAGAGAGAGAGAGAGAGAGAGAGAGAGGGAGAGAGAGAGAGAGAGAGGGAGAGAGAGAGAGAGAGTGTGATGGCGAGTAGCTGTAACGTTACAGCTGTGAACGTAGCAGTGCGTGTAAGTTAGTTTATTTGTCGGTGAATAAATGCTATGGCTACTCAAGAGCCAAGCCAAGTTCCTGCGTGTTGCTCGCTGCCTGCTTGTTAAAGGGAAGGGGGGTTAGTCCCGAAGTTAGCCACAACTTCAGCTCAAGCTCATTTAAGGTGGGCTGTTAAGGTGGACCAGCTATTCTCATTTATTGACAAGCCGCTTACCAGCATTGACAACAACCAACTACAGGAGGTCTGTTTTTATTCTTTTTATTAAAAAAAGAGATTGTTTTTCATTCAAATGTCTGGAAGAGTCCCGTAATAAAATTGTCAAATCATATTTTAGCTGCTTTTTGTGAGCTGATGTAAACATAACTGATTGTGTTAAATGGGCATTGATACAGTCTCATATCGATCACAGGCCCCTGAATTAAATCAAATTGAAATCGTATCATGGCAGACTTTGTGATATCAGCAAATATCAAATAATAATCAATATAATATTGTATATATGGTATGATGAGACAGGTGATTTACACTCCTAGTTAGTAAACATATTTACAGTTACTAAGTCTATACATAATGGATACATCTTGTAGAAAAACTGAATTAACAATACTATTACATAATCCCAATTCAGTATATTGTTATTAATTCCTTTAGTTCCTCCATAGTGCTCTTAGCGGGGTCCAAGACCGCTGGCTTGGCAAGTTTCAACTGACCATCTGTTCATGGTGAAAGTGCTGTTTGGTTTGTGTGGAGAGTCAATGAGACAACCATCAGTTTTCCTGTGTGTGTGTTCTTTGAGGATGTTTACATTCCTCGATCACTGATCATGAACTTGGGTTCAATCCCCTTAGTTTGACCACACACTCTAAAACACACACCACCCAGGACCTCAGACCAAACTGGAGGTCAGGGACCTGCTGGAGCAATAGACCGCTCCAGCAGGTCATAGGCTCATTAAGAGACATAAGAGCCAATGTGACGATCTAAATTAATAACACATTCATATACACTTAGTTTATGATAGCAAAAATACAATGCACAAATTGTCAAATACTTGATGACCAAGTAATCTAACACTGCTGTTCCTTAATCGAGCTGTAAAACTCACCTATGCAACATCTTGATGCATGTTAAACATGATTCACTTATACTTGCTCGCCATTTTAGAGGTGAAATGCAGGTTTGGCAGGAAGTAGTGAGGATTGAGATGTTCAGTTAAAAGGAAAAGTTTGGCATTTTGGGAAATACACTTTTTTGCTTTCTTGCCAAGAGTTAGACGAGAAGATTGATACACTATATTTCACTCATGATACTACTACCACCAGCAGCTAGCTAACTTAGCTTAGTATAAAGACTGGAAACAACAATCTTTGCTCTATCCAAAGTTAACAAAATCCACCTACCAGCACCTCTAAAGCTCATTATTACACGGCTTTGTTGAATACTCGATTCTGATTGGTCAATCACGGCGTTCTACGGTCTGTTATTTCTTTATAGCAGACCGTTGCTATGTATAACAGGCCGTTGCTATGTACAACAGGCCGTTGCTATGTACAACAGGCCGTTGATATGTATAACATAGCACCCCACGTTGCTATGGGTGCAGCTCTGATGTCGGATTATGGCGGACCATTTTTGTATCAAGTGATTGATTTCTTCAGTAAGTTGCCGTGTAATAAGCGGGATAATGTACAGCTAGCAGGTCATTGTTGTGAAAGAATCCCTTTCCGTGCGATGCAAGACCCCTCCCCGATCATCCCCGTCTGGGTTTCTTTCACAGCAATGACCCGCTAGCTTTACATTATCCCTTACATAATTCACTTTTAAATATTTATCTATTCTTTTGTGCTAATTCTGTCTTTGTGCTGCTGTAACACTTGAATTTCCACTCTAGGGATCAATAAAAGCTAAGATAAGCCTTTTATTAATGAGTTAAATAGTGAGCTGTAGACGTACTGGAAGGCCAATATTACTTTTGGACAGAGTTAGGCTAGCTGTTTCCCCCCGTTTCCAGTCTTTATGCTAAACTGAGCTAACCGGCTGCTGGTATTCATTCATATTCATGGATTCATATGTACCACAGACTTGAGAGTGATATTTACATTCCTTGGCACATTTCTGAACAAAACTAGCACTTCTAAAAAAGCACAGATCTTTCATTCTAATTCAGATGTTGTACATAATTTATATTATTTTCCATTGTAATTTACTTCTATGCATTTAACAGTTTAATTCAGATATATTGTACATATTTTTATTGCATGTTTTTTTTATTTTCATAGTAATTTTCTTGTATTCTATGTTTTCTTGATTTTTGCACTTTTATTTTTAATTTAATTCTTAACTTATTATGTTTATGTTATGCACAAATACATCAAAGCAAATTCCTTGTATGTGAAAACCTACTTGACAATAAACTGGATTCTGATATCGATTCTCTCAAATAACTCTCAGAAAGAAAGCGAATAAGGGTATTTCCCAAAATGTTAAACTTTTCTTTTAAGCATCTGTACTCCAGGTTTTCCACCCAGGTTTAAAGTTTCTCTCCTCGAGACCTATACATACTGTACTGTTTAGATTATAGAAGAAAATAACTGTCACTTTAAATATTACAACCAATGATGGGGCTTCTCTGATCTGAAGAAAATACTCAGGAATCATTAAAAACCTCTCATGTGTCATTTGTGTCATAACTATTTCAAATGTGTCTTCCATCACAGTTCTGTTTTTGTCTCAAGAATGTTTGTGTCAATATGGCCCCTGGTTTAATTTACATTTAGTCCATTAACCATCTGAAAGCATCCAAAAGCTTGGTTGGTTGGTCCTTGATCCAAAACTGGGTAGCAGACTGTCAGGCCTGACCAACAGAGAACAGGAGAGCTGTTGAAAGAGGACAGAAGTGATGGAACGAACGCTGAAAGACGAGAGGAATGAGAGAGCAAAGCTTGAGACGGATAAGTGACGAGACGAGGGAAGTGCATGAAAACACAAACTCAGTTCAGGATGAGCAAAGTGTTGCTCGCCACCTCTGTGTGGAAAAGAAATGTGAAATAGAGCCGTAAGTTTACAAGTTAAAGAGACACAGCGGGGAAATGAGAAAGAGGAGGAGGTCCGATAGCACTGAAATACACAAGCATCTTCTCATGTGGTTTCTGTAACACAGCAACAGCTTAAAAGGACATGTGGAACTGGTTTATCGATCTCAAATAAATTAAATAATGTGCACAAAATACAGATGCAGCCACATAAATATTCAGATATCAAATGATATTAACAGCAGAAGTCTACACCTCTACTTCTCTTTGTGCTTGTGAGCTGACCAGGTGTCTCCCCAAAAAGACTTTAACACCGTCATTTCATGTTGTAGGCCTCTTTTTAAAGATATACTCTACTTTTCAGTTTCAAACATTTACACCAAATTCACACCAGAGCAGTGGCAGAGCAGTGGCAGAGCAGTGGCAGAGCAGTGGCAGAGCAGCGAGCTGCCATGCAATGTCTATGAAAAGCTGTGGCGGCTGCTTCCGAGCTCAGCGAGCTGCGATTGTTCGATTCTGCAGCGAATTGCGGCCAAACTAAAGTTGGGAAAAGCTTAACTTTTAATAGTGAAGTGCAGCCAGAGAATACCCGCAGCCAATCAGTAAACAGAACCTGTGACTCCTGTGACATGGTGACCTATCTCACAAAGAATTTCTTCCCACCTGAAACACATGAACACGCCTCCCGGCCGCAAACATTTTTTAATTATTGCGTCGAGCCACACTTTGCCACTGCCTGGTGTGAATTTGGCGTTGCTCTGATCGCTGCTCACATCTCCAATTTGTTTTTTCTCGCTGATGCTTGTTTACCCCGGTTGGGAAAAAAACGGAGCCAATCAGAGCTTTGAAGGCAGGGTTGAAAACATAAAGACAACAGCACCAGAAAAATGTGGACAGAAGTGCTACAAAAATGGCAGCAAGCAGCTGTCCAATTTGACTAATAAAACTTCTAAATCTGTCTTTATTTCTTTGATCGACATGAAAAAAGTTAAGTGATCCAAGCAACCGCTACCACAGCTTCCATGTCAGCTAACAAGGCAAACTGAAATTTTGACCTGATGGTGGCACTAGATGAAAAGTCAGGTGATCTCACAAAGCTTGACTGGAAGTAGCACTTTTAGCTGTTTATTGGCAAAACAAGGATTGTTTGGAACATACTGAACATACAGTTCAACATTGGAGAAGTAGATTATGCTGCCGGAGTGATTTGAGAAGTTTCTACTGAAATTTGGATGCAATTTTTTTCACCTTGACTCTGTGTGTCTTTTCAGTGCAGTATTTCTTTAAGTGTGGTTTATCATCTATGTTTTTTTGCATCAGGGTTCTACTTGCAAAAAAAACGTAAAAACAGTTGAAGTTAAAGGGACTATTTGTAACTTTCAGAAATGCTTGTTAACAGCGACACCTGCGGCCGTTAAGTCAACTAAAGTCAGCGTCGGGCTCGTGCTTTGCTCGCTCTACATAGACATGAACGAGCATCGCTCAAAACAGTGAGGCGACACACGTCAGCTAAAAGCACAATATCACTCTATATTTCAGCTGCTTGGCAGTAATGTTAGCTGACCAGACCAAGGTCTCTCCATGAATCAATGCTGATCCTAGTGTTGGCTTTTCCTGCTTCAGCGCAGGCTGAGGCAGCGGGGCTCCGCAGCGAGTAACTTGTCGTCTCCGCCCGCAGCCGGAGTGAGCAGGGAGACACCGGCACCCGGTCGGTAACGAGACGACAACATTTCTTGCTGCGGAGCCCCGTCACTTCACAAGACACGGGAAACCTCTGTTGGTCTGGAGGAGCTGCAGCATTTATTTCTGCACAAACGTCCACTGAACATTCACTAGATATTCTCAGAGCTAAACTAACTCTCCTGCAGTGTGGAGTGAGCGCGTGTTCACGTCTAGAGGTGGAGTGAGTACGCGAGAACGCGCGCGCTGTCTGAGTGAAGGCAGGCAGGCAGAGGAGCAGTGACTCCAGCCACACGCCAGCGTGCATGTGTCCCGACCCGGTACATTTATACGCATAAAAAGTTACAAACAGTCCCTTTAACGCTTGGGTAGGTAACATTGGAGAAACCAGCAAGAGTACGCTAGATTTTAAAAATGATCCAACCTAAAAACCAAGCCCAGTGTTGCCAACTCCTTTCCAATGAAAGTAGCTGGCAGCACTCGCTCCAAAAGCCCCTAAATCTAGAGAGAAAGTCGCCAAGTCGGCAACACTGACAGTCCTTCACTTCAGGCCTCCCTCCGAAGACACTCCCCTAAAATGATCATTACCAACGTAAACAACAAACATGGCTATTGTTAGTACTCACCGCTGTCAAGCTAGCAGCTTGTGGAAGACTCCGGTGACGCGCAATGAGTGCACGGGCAGAGTGTGCGAAGGCGACCAGGTAGCCCGTCCAATCATGACTTGAGGGCTGAATGAAATGATTGGACAGGCTAACAGCAGTCCTGCGACAGGCAAAGATACCAGGTTTCTTTTTTTTTTTGTCAGAGCAGTTGATTTATTGATTGCTGTCAGGATGTAATGAGAATTTCAACAAAAATGTTTCTAAAATACATTACCCACCCTAGCTTTATGACAAATCAGTAGTACAGCTGCAGATCTATAGTCCAAACTACCACAGCAAACACCACTATTTCTGTTCCCAAAACAATACCACTGGCTGGGTTCTCCTGTCACTTAAATGGCAACAAACAAGGGAAAAAAACACAAACTGATTTCCATTAAGCACAGTATGATTTACTTCACTATTTATGTCTTAGTTTCATTATTTGTTCTCAGTTCAGAAGCACAAAGAGGATCAGAGACATGAAATCTTGCCAATAAATACACAATTCTGAGATATCTGCATCTATTACAGGCCTGCTAAAGAGTTGAGTGACGGCATAAGAGAGAGAGAGAGAGAGAGAGAGAGAGAGAGAGAGAGAGAGAGAGAGAGAGAGAGAGAGAGAGAGAGAGAGAGAGAAAATGGCAAGACAGAAGGAGGATTCTGGTTGTTGGTTTATAGAGAAATGGGTCAGGCCATGTGAAGAGGAGGAGGAGGGGAGAGACCAGCTGAGGGAGGGATGAGGAGGAGGCAGGTCCAGACCTCATAAGCTCCACTGGAAAAACTCATTAATCTGATTAATGTACACCAACAGTTTCCCTGCAGCCAGGCTGAGTCTATATGCTTCTACGTATCGAGCATGTGGACGCCTGTACGAGTATTAGTCTATAAGCTCCTCTGCTACGTCTGCATTCCAGCAGGGTTTGTGAGAGTATGTACTATGTGTATATATCAGGAACTGGAGGTTCAAACATCTATAAACAGATTCTTCTTTTTGCTCCAGCTGCTGTTACTCTGCCAACAGCTGGCCGTATATCAGAGCCTGAGAAACAGCTGTGTGCCAGAGCTGCTGCTGTGTCTCTTTCCTAAATGAGAGACTCACTGTTTAAAGAAAGAAAATTATGCTGAAATGGCCATGCTGTTGGCAAAAATAAAGCACACTATGGGTTTGTTTGAAAGCCACTATCATGCTGCACTATCTGTCACATGAAATGGCAACTGAACTAAGTCAGGAGTTTGTAAATATGGTGTTCTGGAGTGAATCACTTCTTGGAAGAGCTTGCCCTCAAGCTGTTTTATTAGCCTGGTTTCCATGTTTCAACCCACCACAGTGTGTGGCTCAGCTGTAACTGAGGCTTCACTAAAATGCCAACAGACCTTGATTCTCACTGCTCCTCCGGGCTAGTGTTGTCACAACAGTCAATTTAGCACACATATGATGAGTGAAGAGTGAAGACTGTGAGAATGTAAGACGAAGAAGTCCTACACCATCGTCACAGCCAGCAGCTTCAAATCCAGACCAAAATGAATTTATTCAATGTTGTCAGACTGCTGTTGAATACAGCAATGCAACCAAACAACAGTAAACTCACCAGGGGTGCAACACTATATTGAGGAACAATATAAAGTAATATAAGAATGCAACAAAAAAAAACGATTACACTGTTGACTATATCTGAGCAGTTACAACTTTCAAAAGGTCTAATTTTTAAGGGTGGAAAAAAATTTATTCACTTAATGTATGTATTGCAATTTTTTTAAACAATTTTAAGTCTATACGGAGGTAGAAGGAAGTTACCGCTTTTATTGTTGCAGTCTGAGTAATGTTACGTCATATCTGTTCCGTATCCATCAAAAACCAACACACCCTACACATTCAGTAAAGGATGGAAACACTTTGGGTTTCACACATTGACAGGAAAACCAGAGTTAGACAGAGCAGAGCTAAAGCTGCATGCTAACTCTGTCACGGACAGGAAACGTTATCATATGGCGGTAACGTGCGGACGAGTCGGCCGTCGCTCTCATCTCCGTGGTCAAATGGGCCGACGCTACAACTGTAGAGCACCCAGATACTGACATTTCTGTTCTCTGCATTCAAACGGCCCCGATGGAGCTGACAATGGATGGATAAAGAGAACGGAGCTTGGCGAAGTATACAGGAGTGACTGCGTCCTGTTTTCAAAATAAGGTGTTAACAAAATCCCTTATAAGTTAAAAGTAAAAGACCAGTAATTTGTGAGGTATTTTCCAAAGTAAAAGACCCTAGAAGTGCATGATTCAACTTTTCCCCATGGTCTAGTGCCAAAAAAAGTTGCCAGAAATAGCAATACATCGTAATATCGAATCGCATTACATATCGAATCTGCACCTAAGTATCGTGATAGTATCGAGTCGGGAGATAGATATATCGTCTCAGCCCTTCTAATTTTTGTTTGCACACTTAAAAGCCAGAGGGTGAAATTAAAGGTCAGCTGCCTGTATATGTTGACAAGCTTTCAGTCTAAATGTCATGTAAAAACCTAGTTTGTGTGAAGATGTTAAAAGGAATAGTTCCATATTTAGTGAAATACACTTATTCGCTCTCTTGCCAAGAGTTACGCGCAAAGATCGAAACCACTTTCAGGTCTGTAGGGCTGTCAACACATATTCATAATTCAAATATATATCTGAATAGTAAAATAAACTACATATATGAATATGAATACTAATATTTGACTGTGAAAGAAAGAAATAACACTACGGCGGTTGTCTGCTTAGCAAGCACTAAATCTACCACATGACGGGAGTCTCACAACGTCACTTTCATTAATTGAAAATTAAATTTAACGTTAAGTCAAGTTGAACAAGGAATAATTCTACAACAACCGTAATGATGGCAGAGAGCTCGGCGGCAGAGAGAGAGACACCACGTCTTAACAGCAAGCGTTACGTCATGTAAACAAACCATGTACCAATCAGCTGTGGGCTCCAGATCAGACTGGAGAAGTAACCACTTAAGAGACAGATGAGTAGTCATCTTCTGATATTTGTACTTTTTGAACAGACCACACGTTTTATATTGTGATATTTACTGGAAATGACATACAATATAGCCAACAACAAGTAGGAAGCTCTCAGGTAATCTCTTGATGATCTCCCTCCAGCCAGCCTTATTTAGGTTTCTGTAGTGAAATGAGGAGGTATCGAATCGATACCTCCTCATTTCAACTTCATGAATCAGCCGTTCCCCGTCCGTTGTGGCGCTTTCAAAGTGAGCGACAGGAATAACAAGTTCATCTCAAAACGGAGCCATGCTACGTCGCTCTCGGCCAGTTAGAACACGGTGTCTTGGACAAAATGTGAAAATATAGGTATTTGAATAGTTCGAACCTCGAAGAATGAATATTCAAATGTCATTTTTGGCCAATTTTGACAGCCCTACATGTCTGTACAGTATATATGAAGCAACAGCCAGTTAGCTTAGCTTAGCATAAAGAATGGAAACCGGGGGAAACAGCCAGCTTGACTCGGTCTAAAAGTGAGTCATGGTGGGAGTAGACGAGACTCAAGTCTCCAAACAGATAATATACATATCACTAAAACATGTTCTACTTTTAACTACATGGAAGTGGATCAGAAATATGAAGGTCCCAAAACGAATCATGGGACATTCGGCATTGTCACGGTGAAAGAGCAATTGTGAAATTCATCCAATCACACGACATGAAAGACAATAGCATATCAGGGGAAACATCTGCATGTTTGTTGCTTGAGACAGATGTCATTCAACATAAATCCATCCTGCATCTGTTCTTAAACTCTACACACCAATATCAGTTTCTAAATAAATGTGAGGGAATAAATACAGTAGGTAGTGCTTTATTTTCACTGTTCAGATGGCTCAGTCACATTCAAAGTAGACTTAAGAGATATCATCTGGCTACAAAAAGATGCCATCAATTAAGGATACAAATCAAGGATTATGAGGTTGGTAGCAAGTGCAGGCAGAGATAGCTGTGTGTGTGTGTGTGTGTGTGTGTGTGTGTGTGTGTGTCACTGTGAACCAGTGGTGGAATGTACTTTACTTAAGTACTGTACTTAAGTACAATTTTGAGGTACTTGTACTTTGAGTGTTTCCATTTTATGTTAATTTATACTTTTACTGCACATTTCAGTGGGAAATATTGTACACAGCACAGAAACTGCCCTCCGTAGAGTCACAAATGACTTATTGATGGCTGCAGACTCTGGTGCAGGTTCTGTGTTAGTTCTGCTTGACCTCAGTGCAGCATTTGACACCATCGACAATTCCATCCTTATCGATAGAATAAATCAGTGGGCAGGTATCACTGGAGCTGCCCACTAGAATTTTTTTGTTTCAGTTGGGGAGTTAAGTTCTAAAACTGCAGAGATTAATCATGGTATTCCTCAAGGATCAATCCTGGGACCTGTTCTTTTTACTCTTTACATGTTGCCCCCAGGACACATAATCCGTCGTCACAACATCTCCTTAGCATTAGCATCCCTACATACTGTAGCTGCCTACAAGACTTAACAGGTTGGATGTCCCAAAGCTTCTTAAAACTTAACTCTGACAAAACTGAAGTACTCCTCATTGACCACGTCTCAAATCAAATACAGCCTCTCTTTGGCCCCCTTACTCCCAGCATAAAGTCAGCCAGTTATCCTGGATAGCAACTCAAGTCTGGAAGAACATGTAAAGAACGTAGTCCAGTAGTGCTTTTATCAATTGAGAAATATCTCTAAAATTAGATCAGTTCTGTCTTTCAGTAACACAGAGAAATTTATACATGCTCTTATATCATCCCGTCTCGATTACTGTAATTCTTTGGATACTTGCTTAAACAATCGAGCAACAGAGCAGCTCCAAATTTTTGAGAACTCTGCAGCTAGACTACTGACCAAAACCAAACGATGCTCTCACATCACACCAATTCTGGCTTCACTTCATTGGCTCCCAGTCTCTTTTAGAATTATTTTTAAAGTACTTTTAATCACGTTTACAGCTCTGAATGACCTGGCACCGGAGTATATAACGGTGCTCCTCACACAGTACTGTTCGAAACAAGTCCCTCAGGTCTGCCAGTCTGGGTCTTTTAACTGTTCCAAAGTCCAGGTTAAAAACAAAGGGTGATCAAGCCTTTGCAGTACTGCCCCCATTATTATTATTATTACTTTTTACTCCACTACGTTTAGGGTGCTTTCACGAGCCAACATTTGTTCCCTTTTTAATAAATTAGCTCCTAACAAGCCCCTCAGCAACTTATTTTTTTTTTAATTTGGTGCTCTTTAATTTGTGCGTTTTGAAACCGAACCAGAGTAAATAGAATATGAACCAAAACTCTCAATTTCACTCTGATTCGGACAAGCCAAACGGATTATGGGTTGTGGAGGCAGCCTAAATTAACAGCTCAGCTTTAGCCACTAGTTACTTTCAGATTTCAGAATCAAAAGATATTACATTTTAAAAAGCAAAGATGTGAGAGAAGTCCAAAAGAACAAAACAGATGTGTCAGGGTTCGACATTAACCATGGCCTGATGGCCCGTGGCCACAAAAAGTTAGACCATATCCCAAGTTTTATCAGGTCTCTCTTGAGAATGAGACTGCGTGTCTCAATGAGCTTACAGTACATGTGTAAATAAGAGCTCAATAAAAACTAAAACATCCCCATACTGCGAGCCTTTGCCAACGCAACATTTCAGTTCTACAAACATCACCAGGGTTTCCGCCTGTGTATTGCAATCCTGGCCATTACAAACCCTGTCTAAATTTACTCCTCGCCGGGCCTCAGCATCAGGGATTTTTTAAAAAAAATGCATTTTTAAGATGTTTTTTAAACTACAATATTTTGTATTTTTGAAAGTACCTACAGTTGTCGGATGAATGTGGCGGACTAAAAAGTACAATATTTGCCTCTGAAATGTGGTGGAATTGAAGTATAAAGTAATAAAATTAAAATAATCAAGTACCTAAGAATTGTTCTTACATACAGCACTTGAGTAAAAGCACTTAGTTACTTTCATTCACTGATAATTAAGGCTGGGGCGATCGTCGACGTAGTCGATTACGTAAATACGTCAATTTACGTAACGTGCGTCGACGCATCGGATGACGTAATGAAAATGCGCTGCGCCCGGTCCGAGCATGGATTCTGATTCCCCCAGAGAGCAAAAAACCTCTCCAACGTTCATCAAAGGTGTGGGAACACTTCAAACAGAGAACCAACAATGCGGTGCTCTGTAAGTTGTGCAGAATGGAGATGGCGTACCACAGCAGTACAAGTGCAATGCACCATCACCTGACAAGAAGGCATCCCGGAGCGCTGCGTGAAGAAGACAGCAAGACACCGCTGTAAAGCCTGGGGCACACTGCCCTCTTCAGGCTCGCCTGACGGCAGCGTCACGTCGTGGCCGCGTGATGCCCACCTAGGGTGTTCACACTAGACGCGAGTTAGCTGCCTCTCGGGAGCGTGTCAGCTACCTGTCAGCTGTGTTTCTGATGCTACTGTCAGCCCTTTCTTTCTACATAGTTTGCCTTTTAATGGCCATTTAACTTCATAATAAATATAATTTATATTTATTTTAGACAGAGAAAGGTTCAGAAACGTGTGGTAATTAGTAAATAATAGTAATAATCCACAATTAAAACTCAGTACTGTATTCATTTATGATGCTTTCCAACTCTCTGCTTGTTCCACATCACTGTCCGGCACATATTTCAGAATAAAAGCTTTGTGTCAACAAATGAAGGAATTCTATGCAAAGAAAACCCGCTTTAGGGCTTTTATTTCGAAATGAAAGCAGGAAGTGTTGATTTAAACCCCAAACTTTATACATTTTTGGAGCCCCCAAAGTGATTGCGTTTTATTTCATCATATTTCAGAATAAAAGCCTCGTGTTAACAAATGAAGGGATTCTGTCTATAGAAAAAACGCCTGAGGGCTTTTATTTTGAAATGAAAGCAGGAAGTGTTGATTTAAAAACAAGTTTACTTAACTTTACTTTTTTTTTCATCTCCGTAACATATTCTACAGATAAACCTCGAAACTGTAGTAAAGTCTTGCTGGTATGAAGTTAATATACAGTCACTAGATCACTTTCACTGTCTGTGACATATTCTACAGATGTCTAGACATGTACACTGCAGTAATCTTGCTGGTATGATGTTCATATACAGTAAATAGATCACCTTCACTGTCTGTTGCTGCTGGGACACGCAGCCGAGAGGCGAGCGGCTCGCGTGTAAAATAGGCGAGCCTTCTATTCTATAAAATAGACACGCGTCTGACGTGCGTCTCATGCGGGCAGTGTGTCCACTCTAACCTGTTAACATGGACGCCGAAATAAAAAACAACACGCGACGCTGCCGTCACGCGAGCATGAAGCGGGCTGTGTGCTCCAGGCTTAAAGCCCGGGCCACACAGCGCGCATCATGCTCGCGTGACGGCAACGTCGCGTGTTGTTTTTTATTTCGGCGTCCATGTTAACAGGTTAGAGTGGACACACTGCCCGCATGAGACGCACGTCAGACGGGCGTCAGACGCACGTCTGACGTGCGTCTATTTTATAGAATAGAAGGCTCGCCTATTTTTCACGCTTGCCGCTTACCTCTCGGCTGCGTCTCCCAGCAGCAACAGACAGTGAAGGTGATCTATTGACAGTATATGAGCAAGATTACTACAGTTTCCATGTCTAGACATCTGTAGAATATGTCACTGACCATCAATATTTTACACTTCCTATCTAGATTTCAAAATAAAAGTCCTCTAGCGTTTTTAGTGCACAGAATCATTCATTCATTAACACAATGCTTTTATTCTGAAATACTCTAAATAAAGCAGTTGTCTGCTTGCAGGTTTCCATCAAGTTAATATAGTACAGGCTTTTAATTATGTAAACACTGTAGTAGTCATAGCAGAAACCCTACATATGCTATACATATAATAGACTAGGTTAATAGGTTATAAGAACATCAGGTGATAGTTGGCAGTATTTTTCCGATGCGCTCTCTCTCTCGCTCTCTCGCTCGCTCTCTCTCTCTCTCTCTCAACAAACACCACGTAACTTTATTGTTCTTTCTTTTAGAGGTGTTATTTAATTTTTTTAAAGATATTTAATAATAATTTTCGTTTTCTAAAGGTTAACAAATAACGAAACTGTTTATTTTGCTTTGTTTTATAATAATAAAAAAAAAACACTTTACTTATATTTATCATTCTGAAATACTTCAGGTGTTTTTCTCCATCAAGGCGCAGTTCAGCAACAAGGTGGTGAAAAGCTCCAAGTTGCCTGAGATGTCGGAACATCAGCATTTATAATGTAAATTGCTGTCCCGCCCCAGATGTAAATTAAGTCGTTTTCGATAAAAGCCGCAACCTGGAATGCTGTAGAACAGGAACCCGAAACCCCGTGGAAATGTTGTTTAAAACTGTGCCAGTCAAAGTGAAGAGGGATTGCTGTAGGCTCTCTCTTACTACTAATGTATTTATTTATTTTTTTGTATTAATATATAGCCCACAGAAATCCCTCTTCACTGTCAATGAAGAGGGATTTATATATATATATATATATATATATATATATATATATATATATATATATATATAGCCCATAGAAATCCCTCCTCATTGTATATATATAAATCCCTCTTCACTGACAGAAAAGAGGGATTTATATGGGCTATATATTAATATTTATGTATGAATTTATTTGCTTGTTTTTAATAATATTTACAAATTACCACACAGTTCTTACCCTTTTTTGTCTTAAATAAATATAAATCACATTTATTATGAAGTTAAATGGCCATTAAAAGGCAAACTCTATGTAGAAAGAAAGGGCTGTCAGCAACAGCAAAAACACAGCTGACAGGTAGCTCCGGGACGCTCCCGAGACGTGGGTAACTCGCGTCTAGTGTGAACACCCTAGGTGGGCATGACGCGGCCACGACGTGACGCTGCCGTCACGCGAGCATGATGCGCGCTGTGTGGCCCCGGCGTAAGTCCTGTTGACTTTTTCATCACCCTGGCATGATCTATTAAGATTGTAAAAGCGCGGACGTGTTTCTGTTAACAGTAGTCATTTAAAGTTTGTTTTTAAAATGTTTCTTCATCACCACGTTAAAAGTATTTTATGGACCACTGTTATATAACGTTACACCACGCGTCATCTAACGTTGTTATTCGGCCGTTATATATTTTCTGTTTACTTTAACGGCGATGTACAAGTGAGAAAATGGCTTAAAGTAACGTTACATATTGTTCTACAGTCTGTGACTGTTAGTCTGTAAATAGTTTCAATTATTTCTCTCTTGCTCCACACTGATGCAAAAGTACATTTGCTAGTGTTTATCTTAACTGCATATTATTACAGTGATGAAATAAATCCATGTCTAAACCATTTTAAGTTTTCAGTTAAGTACTTAAGTAAAAATACTGATGAGGATTATTATTATTATTATTAGCCTAATGTCATAACACAACAGTGCTGTGGAAATTAGACCTGTTTTAAAATGTGCCACTATTATCATTATTCTAATGGCTTTCTGTGTCTCTTTTTCAGGATAAGACAAAGCAGAGTGGAGGACTTTTTCCACAGAAACAACATTGCACTTTATTCCTTTTACATGCATTTACAATACAAGCTCTTGTTTTAATTTTATTTTGAAGAAATTGTATGTTGGACTGAAAACAGATTACCAGTAAAGACTGGGATATTTTTTGTTGAGAAATAATGCCATAATAATACTCTTGTTTAATGTATATGTTTATAAGAGAAGATATTTGAATAAAGTACTGAAATAATAACGAGTCAAGTTTTTGATATTTATTTATTTATAAAAATTTTTTTTAGAATAATTGAAGAATTAGTCGTTAGATTAATCGACTAATCGAAAAAATAATCGTTAGATTAATCGTTAAAAAAATAATCGTTAGGTGCAGCCCTACTGATAATAGGGGCACAATAAGTATGATAATGAACAGAAACAGCACACACACCACATGTTGCACAGGATCAAAACAATGCTGAAGCGTTGAGCCCAGAGTGACAGCAGAACTTACCTTATCAGAGACGAAAATTGAGACGGACAGATGTCCAAACAGAAGACAGTCTCTGTCTCCGCGGGCCTGAGAGACACAACAGGGACAGACGGAGAGAGGAAGATCCCTCAGGAGCAGATGCGACAGCAAAGGGAAAACACACAGAGAGGTTTGTTAGACAGCGGAGCAGCGTGCGGTTAGATCCCAGCAGCGTTCAGACGGGGCTGACCCAGCGGCCCGTTATAAGGCTCGGTGCTGGCTGGAAGGTGGCACATTCTGGGGGCCAGGGTGAAATGCCACACATGGAGCTGGTAGTGGACGGATAATGAAACCGCCAGAGGACCAGCGGCCCCCATAAGAGGAGGTCAGAGCAGTTAGCTCACACCTCTAAAATTACCTTCCTGGGCTATGAGTTGGGAAGGGAGTGTCAGGTCTGATCATGTTCAAAGACATATTTTCAGATTTTTAAATGTTTTCCTAGCTTGTAGACTCAAAACATGCTTAAGATAGGTAATTTATCACAAGAAACCTCATGTCTGCTTTTATTTTGAAGGTTTTTTTTCCAAGATAAAAAGCTAAATAATTGTTCTTTTGACATGTATTTGTCCTTTAACAGTAAATGCATACATTAAAAGGAAACATTTTACTTTATTTCTTTTTTTAATTTGTTTTTATTTAGACTTTTAAATCATCTATAGATTAAGGGAAATGTTTTCAAATCAGTCCCCACTTACAACTAAATTGCCACACAATGATAAAGTAAGGTAACTTTGACACTCACTGTCATGAATCACCCATTTCCAACAAGTTTTAAGTCTCTGCAAAGTTAATTTTAACACTGTATTTAGGTGAGGGAAACCAATATCTGCTAGGAGGATTAATAACACTGTAGTTCAAGTCTGAATTATTTGTAGTAAATGGGACTAAAACATACAAAACAGTGGTCTTTTGAAATTTGTTATCTCCATCAATAGGGTTTCATATCCTATGAACCCAAATCAGCATCAACTCTGGCATGCAATAGGGAAGTAAATCAGCCATTTTAATGAAAGAAAAAGGTGTATTTTTCTTTTAGTTACAAGGCTTTTTATATTTCATGTTTTTATATTTTTCGCCATATTATGTGTCATATTTTGCATCATGACTGTGTTGTAAATTTTCGACACAATAAAGATCATATCTTCTGATATTGTTCCTGAAATTTACAACAGTCGTAATGATGATGCAAAATATGACACATCATATGGTGAAAACAACACATAAAAAATACAAAATATAAAACGCCTTTTTGTGAATATTAGAGTTGTTCCGATCGGAAATGCGTTCGATACTGCCCAAAATTCAGTATCGTGTAACGGAAAGTACGCCAGTCAATGCACTGATCCAATACCATAATTTATTAACCAAGAAAAAAATCTACTTGTTTAACCTAAGGCCCCAGGAAGTGCGGCGGTCGTTGATCCAGACTTTCGTAGTTGCCAAACGGCGGTACTGTAACTTCTGTGTCAGTCACGTGATGCATTGGGCCCAAAAATACTTTTTCCCATAGACTTCCATTGGGAAAGAGACGTCTGTAACTCAGCGGCTAATTTTTTTTTAGGTGAATCAACTCCCCAGTACGAACACTCTAATAGCCCTTATTTTTAAAAAAATTTAGTTTTTAAAGCTGTAAAATGCACTAATAGCTGAATCCAGAGTTATTTCCCTTCCTCCGTTCATGTGAGTGGGACCCAGACCGAGGCTGGAGCATAAGCCGTGACGCCGGCGTGACGTTGGGACCCCATGACCGAGTCATGTGACCGAGCGGACACTACTCAGCCAATCATCTCGGACACTACTCCGCCAAGATCCGGGTACTTTTCCAGACGGAAGTGGAGCCATTTAGGCTTCATGCACCACTGAGCAACTCTCATAGGAATGACTGGGGCCCCGCCTCCAATGCTGGATCCAGTTCTTTTAATACATCAAATACATCCATTTAACGCAAATCAATTCTTCTTCGCCGCTCCAAAACAGTAGCCTTCACCGTGCTGTTGCCCTGGATGTACATATTATGCCCTGATATCGCGATCCAGTTTTTCGTCTCGACGATGCATATCGTCACGTTTTTTTGGTGGCCTGATATTTCGTCACACCCCTACTGGATAACTGTCCTAATTTGACACCAGTTTCCATCAAAGTTTCAGTAGGCAAAACATTTTTGGCATAATTGGGCAAAAATTCCATGATAACGTTTCAGCATATTGTAATTGAAGTGTTCTGAGAGAAAACTAGACTTCTGCTCCTAGACTTTGACCAATCACATGTTCCTGTTGGCTGTGCTCCGGTCATGGCAGCGGTGCTTGGTATTCCCTCACGAGATCTCTACATGTAGTGTTGCTGACATGCAGCCACTTTCCCCGTAAAACTCTCCACCGCACATTTAGTTTAGTTTAGCAGGTTGTCAGCTGTGTGTCTGCCCGGCGTAACGATACTCTGTCTGCCCGGCATAACTTTAGCGAGTGGCCAACAAATAGTGTGTATTTGTGCGACGTTAGCAGCCCTAGCATTGCCGGAGGCTTCGCGCTCGCCGCTGCCACACACATAGTCTGCGTAACTTTAGCGAGTTCCCGACAGACCGTGTGTGTGTGTTAGCTGTGAGTGTGGGGTGGTTGGTGGCATTATAGCTAGTGATGTTATGTGATGTGCCGAGGCTTCGGAGCGTGTGTCGAGTAATCCAGGAAGTTTTCTGTGAAGCGTGTATCGAGGCTTGTATCGTTTTAGACAAATGACGTCATTGAAGATGCCCGAAGCCAAAATACAGTTGAGAACTTATTATTCCTGAATAAAAAAAGAATAATGTCTCCCATCTTTCATTTTCCTTTAGTTACACAAGCACATTCACTGCCCTATGCCCGGTTAAACCACTGCCACATATTTTGAATATATGTACCTGTTTTACACTCTTTGGCCGATAGGTGGTTTCATGTGCATATGAAGCCCAGATGAAGCCTCGTGAAATGAACCCTTTTGCGAACCAATTTGCTGGGGGGCTTCAGTGCTTCATGAAGCTCCATCTCGCCATCACTAGTCATAGCTGTGAACGTAGGTGTAGCAGTGTGTGTACAGTTTATTTGTTAGTGAATAAATGCTACGAAACTACAACTCTGCTCCACTCAAGCAAGCTGGAGAGACATCCATGGAGAGTCCGGAGCCAACGTCCTGTATCCTGCAACTCCGGCTCCGCCTCTTAAGGTGGGATGTTAAGGTGGACCAGTTTTTCTCCTTAAAGTGACGAGCCGCTCCTCTGAGCCACTCCTCTGAGCCGCTCAGCTTTTTAATTCATTAACATTTCTTTTAACCGTTTTAACCGATAGCTTTAATCGGTTAAAATGCTAAATGTAGGTTAACGGTTAAAAGGTTAATTATTAACATCCCTACTACAAGATGATTCTGAAAACATCTGGGGAGAGAAATAGGCATTACAGTAACAGAATATTGATTCAGATTTGATCAGTGCTACCTAGTTTGACCGTTTGGTCAGAGTTTGTGAGTGATTGACAGCCGGCTCTTATTGACGGCAGCTGGACAGCAGACCTCAGATCAGCTCTTACTGCTTGTTTTCCTTGTTTTACACAGAGGCACATGTTTTTTTTCCAGGTTACCTGTTTCATGTACTACTGTCACGATATAGCGACCGTTTTATAAAAATAACTTTTCTTAATAATGTTTGTTCCAATCTCACCTACTTCAGCTTTAAAAGGTACTGTAAAGGTACACTTCTTACACATATAAATCATGCGGGTCGGTGTCCCATGCACGCTCGCGTGTGGCTACGCTGTTCAGACTTAGACTGCAACACAAACTACACGGAAGCACCAAAACCGCAAAGTTCTATTAAGTGAAGCCCGTCTGTTGAACAGTGTTGGCCGCGGTCGGAGGACGCGGGGGAGACCGTAGCTTTGGTCTCCAGGGCCGGAGTCTCTGCTGTATCTGCCTGCCTGCTTGCTTTCACTCACACACCGCACTCGTTCTCTTTCGCTCCACCTCTCACGTGCATGGGCGCACACCACACACTGCAGAAGAGTTAGTTTAGCTCTGAGAATATCTAGTGAATGTACAGTGGAAGTTTGTGCAGAAACAAATGCTGCAGCTCCTCCAGACCCAACAGAGGTTTCCCGCGTCTTGTTTCATGCTGCTAAGTAACGTTATCGTCTCCGACCAAAATTCCGGTGTCTCCCCTGTTCCTTCTGACCGCGGTCGGGAGGCTGAAGCAGGAAACACAGTATCAGCATTGATTCATGGAGAGACCTTCGTCTGGTCAGCTAACATTACTGCCAAGCAGACGAAATATAGAGTGATATTGTGCTTTTAGCTGACGTGTGTCGCCTCACTGTATTGACCGATACTCGTTCATGTCTATGTAGAGCGAGCACAAGCGCGAGCAACAGGACGCTGACTTTCGTTGACTTAATGGCATAAACATGTTTTATTTTCACGAAACAATGCAGCAACATTTGATCTCCAAGTTGTCAATCAAATATAATTGCAGGTCGGTCTTTTAAGCAATTGATTCAACATTTCACACTCCGTCCCACTCGTTTTGTAACGTCTGACAGCTCGAGGCTCTGCGTCTAACTGTCAACACACCATGTGACAGCAGCTCTCTGGGAGAGAGGCGAGGCCAGGACAGAAAACAAAACGAAAGCAGATCACAGAGAGGCAGAGTACAGCAGACTGAGAGAAAGGGACAACTCAGCCTTGTTCCCACACACACACAGCTGTTGTCCCAGCAGCTCTTTTCTGACCAGAACCACATCGGCAAGGCTATGCTAGGCCAGAACCGCCTCCTTGCCAGCTAGCCCTATAGCTCTGCAACAAGCCTGCAGGCTCCGAGACGCTGGCTGGGGCTGGCTTGGCACAATCTGTTGCACGTTGCAAAGATTAACCTAGAACCTGTTTCCCCTGCTGTTCACATTTGACTCCAGTGTGACTGCATGAAGCCTCGCTGTCTAGAAAATTCAACACAGAACACCCAAGACTTATATTCTCTAACGAAATATAGCTTTAATTAAAACAACCTGACTGCTGGCTTCTTTAAATAGAGCTGAAACTATTAGTCCATTAACAAATTATTCAGCGACTATTTTGATAACTGATAGAAGTCATTCTTCAAGCAAACATTTGTAAGTATGTAAGTTACGTGACATACATGAACGTTGAGTTCTGGTTTCACACGGGACACAAACGCCGGTCTCGGTATTTTGTGACCCACCTATCCACCCCCACCTCTTCCCTATGCGGCGTTCACCGCTATTTATATTTCCTGGTTCATGATTACGTTAATTACATACAAATTGATTTTGTGCAATATATACAAATTACAGTGCATTACTTTTCGTAGGTATAGCTACAAACAGTGTATGAGACCAGCCTGAAATTTAAAGTAAATTTATTTTCAATTTCTTATTCTTTTCATTCTAGTTACTTAATGCTGTTTTTTTTTTAAGATAACTTTTATTACATTTATTGCTTCTGATTTATTTCATGTTTTTGTATAAATCAGTTTTTTAAAGGGTTTTAGAGTAGTAGTAAACAAATGTCTATATTTTAGCATCTTTTGGGTAATTTCAGGGAACTCTTTTATGTCATTAAACACTCTTACCTACATAATGAGAAATAATTAATTCTACTGTTGGTTAACACACTAAATAACATGGAGCCCGTTTTGTTAAAAAGGTGTCTACTCTAATCAGCTGGATGAGATGTGATAATAATAAAACAGAAACATAAAAAGTGACCCTGACCTGAACTCTTCAGTTTTTGAATTCTGGTGTCACTTTCTTAAGTTTAGATTTTAAAAAAGCACAAGCAGATGGCCAACCAGAGAAGAGCTGGGAGGGAGTTCACATTCTGCATTGACATATTTCAGGTTTCCATGAAATTCCACTTGCTTAGCAGGATTTGAAGCCTGAAGCTTGGGGAAAGTCTCAGCCTGCCTGCCCCGCCCCTCCATAGATCCGACTGTATACTGCTGCTTGTCACATGGATTTCTATCAGCCAACAGGCCGCTGGCCTCATCTGATGATACCTTCAGTGGTTAGACATTATTTAGTAGAGATTGTGTCCACTCAACACTCACTCAAAGCATGAAACAAATTGTAATCGGGTAATTATTCTCCTTTTCCATCATGAGGTGTCAGATTCACAAAGCGTTTTGACTATTTTTTAAGGTTTGAGGTGTGTAAACTGTCTGATTCGCCAAAGTAAAAGTCATGAGAGTCACTGCTTCAAAACCTACAAATCCTTTCTTAATTAATAACGTGAAATTATATTACCGTAGTTCAGTTTAAGGCCACAATCTGTGACATTTCCTGTTACTTTTATGTGGAAAGGAGGCAAATACATTATCATTATTTATCAATTAGGGATGGAACGGTTCAGGTAAAAAATCTGAATCGTTCGGTTCACTAGTCACGGTTCAGGTTGTGTAAGAATTGTTCGGTTCATTTGAAATAAGTTATGAGGCCGATTGTGTTTTATTTCATGTAGAGTTAGGCTCCCGTTTATTGTCACACTAGAAATCAAGGCCTATGGAAGGAGGCTGGGACACGGGCGGACATGAGTCTTATGGTATTGGGTTTAACACATGCGCAGTGTAACTGAAGCTGCGGTCGTGCGTTGCTATTGGCTCAAGTGAATGCAGACCAGATTTTACTGCGCATGTGTTGATGAAGCGTGACCCCGCCCCTTTCACGGATGAAGTGCGGCTGTCAGTCAGTTTAGGAAATGGCGAGTAGACACGATGAAGTCCAGTTAGAGGATCCACCAGCTTCGTTTGGCTCTGCTGTATGGAGCATTACATATTTAGTGTTACCATGAAAATGACAGGAAAAAAGTGGTGGAATAAACGGTGACTGTGTGAGCACTGTGCAACACGTGTGGTTGATGCTAGCGGCAACCTCCGGGTAGAAAAGAGCTACTCCTTCTCCCCGCTGCATTTAAACAGCCTCTACATGCAGACTCAGACTCAGACTCAGACTCAGACTCAGACTCAGACTCAGATTCAGATTCAGACTCAGACTCAGACTCAGACAGGGTAAAAACACAACTACAGCATCAGGGAGGTTTATAGTGAAAGATATGCAGCCTTATGGAGTCGTGGAGGATGCTGGATTTCAGCATATGGTTAACGTAACGTTACTTGAGCCGCGCTATACACTTAAGCAACACAGTAATTCCAGCAGCACAATCCCTGTTATGCGTTTTATATCTAGCAATTATTTTTTTAAAACACAGTGGCACAGAAATCCAACCGTATTCTGGTTGAGCTTATTCTTCAATTTATGTTGATGGCCTTTGTCTATAATTACATCATACTTATATGAAAATAACAAAGCTGCATTTCTTGTTTGCACTAATGACTGTAGAAGACCTATTTTTTCAGTTAAGATTTGACAATGAAGAAGTGTTTATGTTCTTTATGTAAGCCATACTTTTGTTAAGGCAAACATTTGTTAACTTATTTTTGCCAAATAAATGAAAAGCATGTTGAAATCAGAACATGACCTCCTCACTGTAACATTAATGTATCGAACCGAACCCAAAACCGTGACCCCAAAACCGTGATATCAACCCAACCGTGAATTTTGTGAACCGTTCCATCCCTAGTAGCAATGTACCTTTTGGTGACTTCAAACCTTAAACTTGCATAACACAGCATTGTTTTACATAATATACTGGTACTAGCATTACACCTGTGCTTCTTTTCCGACTCTGGAAAGTCATAATGTCTGTTGTGAAAAGGGCCGACGGGATGATGAAGTTGTTCTGTGTGTGCTGGATTTGTAAACAGATAATGTAAGCTGACATATTAGTCATAAC